>NW_003547528.1:7050-8096 GCF_000090795.2 Amphimedon queenslandica | reverse complement strand
TAATATTGGGGAGGGATATCTACACTGATAGATCTTGTTCTTACTTCCACTACACGACTCAATGGTCCTTTTGTTACTACAGTCATTGCCCAGAGATTTATTAGTAGTTTTAAAGTTAATAGCAAGGGGTCTTAGAAACACATAAATTAATAATGTCGATTACTAAACCCGCAATACATGTACATGTAAAAATGACTTGTTTGAAGATATACATGTACAAGTACATGTACAAGCACTATAGCTGTATTAACTATTATTTATTTATTGATAGGTCAGAATCACCTCCTCCTTCACATTCTCCTCCTCCTCCTCTCTCTCCTGCCACTACCCCTCCTCCTTCTCCTCCCCCTTCCTCACCTCCCCCTCCCCTCCCCACGGCATCAAAAACTCCGTCTTCATCAAGAACTCAGCCTGCATCAAGAACTCAGTCTTCATTGATTAATAATCCAAAACCTTCTCCTCCTCCTCCTCCTGTTAGTACCACTCCTCCAGTTCATGAGGTAACTGGTTTATCTGCTAATAAAACCAGTTCAACCGGTTATACTAGTTCTCTGCCCACTCATTCTAACGAACCCACTACTGGTTTTCATGTTGCCGATATCAAAGTGAGTACATGTACATGCACACAGTGTATAATGTTTACATGTACATGTATGTTTTATGCGGCTCAAAATTCATGTACATGTACAGTATTTAATTGATAAGAAAGATTTAATGTTGTAACATAAAATGAAAATCCTCTTTTAAAATAACTAGGAACCGTAACAGTAATTGGTTTTGACTGTAACTGTGGACACATTCTGGAGTTGCTATTTCATGTACATGTACATGATGTTACTATTATGTGTTGTTGTAATGTGTCGTAGTATTGACCTAAATGGTTTTGGTAATGTTTCTGACAGACCCACACATTGTTTGGTTAATCATTAATGTTTTGTAAAAAGACACGAAGCAGGGCCAGTTATGTTAGTAGCCCTTCCAAAAATTGTTCTATTCTACTGAAGATACAAGAATGACAAGTATAAGTGTCCTTTTATACTGCTGGT
>NW_003547528.1:0-7040 GCF_000090795.2 Amphimedon queenslandica | reverse complement strand
GTCTTGTTGAAGAGTTAAGAGAGCAACTTGAAGAGAAAGAAGGAGAGGTTGATGATAAAGAGAGGGAACTGACTGAAGCTAAGGATCGTATCACTGCACTCGAGAACCAAATGGTGGAATACGCTTCACTCATGAACGACCAATCAAAAGTATGTACATTAATATTGTGTATACATGTACATGTACACGTTTCTTCTATTGTTTGTTTTTAACGACCTGGGGGCGTAGCCCCCAGGTCGTTCCTATAATTGATTTCACCTTCGCGCTATGTATATATATATATATATATATATTTATTTGTATGTCCACACTTACATTTCTTCTATACACGTTGTATTGGAGAAATAACACGCCTTACCCCACACTCCTTTACATGAGTGGGTGTGGCCACGGCAAACAAAATGGCGGTTTACACATGGGACAAAGTTAAGAGCTTTCTAACAGTAAGAGAGCATAGAGATACTGTCTAAAGACTTCTCTAGAAGCATTATAAGGTAGAGAGAACCTCTATAAGTCTTAATAATGACAAAATTATACTTGCAAGGTAGTGAAATCAATTATAGGAATATTTTTTACACTGTTATGCTTGTTACATTCACATTCATGTTCACTGTACACTATATTGGGTGGTTTTTAGGAAGTTTCAATTTTGGAAATTTTACAATTTCACAACAATAATAAAATCACTAGTATAGGGCTGTATTTTTGTGCCTACTAAAACATGTACACGTATGTGTACTTGTGTAATTATAATTTCTCTCTCCCTCTCTCTCTCTCTCAGACTATCCAGTCCACTCATCATTACACCCAGCAGAGTGCCAAACTGCAGGAGCTCTACTCTAAAGCAATGGAGTTTTGTAAGAAACAACAGATTGAGTATCAAGAGAAAATATCATCACTTGAGAAGGACATTGAGAAGTAAGAGGAAGAGATGGGAAGCATTTGTACACGTACTGCTAGTATGCTTAAGTTGGACTATAAATTTAGTGTGTGAACTTTGATCACTGATCACTGATCTTGATCTCTGATCTTGATCTTGATCCCTGATCTTGATCTTGATCCCTGATCATAAACTTACACAGTTGACATTCTTGTTTGATCAGTTCATAGAATTTTAAAGTTAAATCCATAAAAATTTGCAGCTATGCGGTACATGTACATGTACATGTATTTCATTACAGGGTCCGTACGTTAAGTGCTGATAGTACTGTTAAAATTGAAGTTATGGAGAAACTAAAAGCGGAAGTTGAGGGTAACAGATCTCAAATGAAATCCTTTCTAAAAGAGATGGAGGCTAAGGACCGACTAATACAATCACTTCAGGACAGACTCAGTGGAAAACCCGACCCAAAGGTACTGTAGTACATGCACTATAATGTACATGTACATATATGTCATGTGTACATGTTCATGTGTGCATTTAAATACCTTAACATGTTCCTTGCTATGTACATGTACATGTACATGGCTGGGGTAGAAAAATTTTAGTTCACAATTTCAAAATTTTAGTGATGTTAGCTTCAAGGGGGCCCCATGGGGACTATTGATAAATTTGTATTTATATTCCCAACCTACATGTACATGTACATGTACATTTCTTGAGCAAAGCACACTCAGATGAAATCTTTTTGTATACATGTGTATGTACATCTGGGCGTGACTAGGAGGTGTGGTCACCCAGGAGGCGGAGCCCCTTAAATGTTTTACGGTCTTTCTAATATTCTTATTACCATTCGCACTCCTGCTGTAGTACATGTACGTGTGTGTGTGTATTTTTATATTAAAGAGACAAAGTTTGTGAAATATTTTAGCAAAAAAACCAAAATACTACAGATTACTACAAAATGCTACATGTACATGTACTGTACATGTACATGTCTACTCATAAAAGTCCTAATGCTATATCTACTTGAAGTAACTAGCTACTGTCCAAGTGTCCATCAATGTTAGTTGATTTGACTGACTCCCTTATCTCCTTCTAAGCATCATTTGGGATGTCTTCAGTGAATAGTGGTATCTCTTGAAATGATACCAATTGACACCATTGGCATATGAGGAGTGAGACCCAACCAAATAAAGACCGTTGAGGTTTGATTGATGACAGTGCTTATACCACCATGCTCCTTTATAACGTTTTGCACAGTCTTCTGAGCGGCCAAGATCATTGTCTTGATCTCTGGTAGAGAACTTCATTCCATTATGATAGCTCAGGCTATCTCCAGCAGTTCCTTTATATCCAGTGACAGTTAGTTTATACTTACTAGCTGCATTCCCAACTCCAAAGGTGTGGTAATAAGCATATTTTTTTATCCCTGCAAAGTCCTCCAGTTCTATACGGAGAAAACTGGGGTTTCTTGCTGTGAGTCGGTTTATTTTGTTAAGTCCCAGCCAGAACTCTCCGTTGAGGTCTCCAAATCCTTTAACATAGTCAGCCCAGTTGAGGTAGAAGTTAACAGAACCATCCATTCTCCTTTGAAATACAGTCCAGCCACCTCCTTTACTCATATCACAATATACCTATTGAATATAAGTTATATTATATGTACAGTGTAGCTTCTTTATTAAGGACACAATTGGGCCCACACTACCTGTCCTTAATACAGAGTGTCCTCATTTCAGAGGTACTTTTGCATAGGCTTGTACCAATTATATTAATATTATATGTACCTCAAAGGCTGGTAGTTCATCAGGTTTCACTTTATATACTCCACTGCATCTGTAGCCTGCATCATACAGCTCCTTACAATCTCGACGGATGCAAGCTATTGTATGGGACCAATAAACTTCAATTGTAATATTACCATAGTATACCTGATGATGACTGTCCAGTAACAATCACAAGAATGAACCAACTCACCAGTAAAAACCAATAAGACATATTCTCTTTAAGTCTTGTATAGCTACAAATATGAACTGAGACTTACCAGCAGTGAGTGACTGGTTTTTATACCCGTTTTGCTATTTTTCAACTTTAGCTGCAAGTTTTGCTTCATAAAGGATACTGTAGTACCATACAGACTCACTATTATGATCACAAGGTGTTTTTGTTTTGATATTTATTGATATTATTATTCATGAAATACTAGAAACATAAACACTGAGGTGCCAATCATTAATGTGTTAACTATAAACTCTGTAGGAAAAACAAAACACTGAATCAATGGAGAGTATTTATTATTGCAGAACACACAGGTACATGTACAATAGTTTGGTGTTATTGAAGGAGATCGAAGTTTATAAAAGCATTTATTAAATAAACTACTGTCTATCTAGAAATTTTTACTGCGATTTAAATTTTACTGAATTAGAATTTCAAAAAATTAGATCATCCATATAATTACAGTACATGCCACATTCAATAATACATGACACAGTGATTTTTTAAGTAAAAATTAAATCACAGCACAATTTTAAAACACAAAAATTTTCTACCACACTAATTTCCTAATCTACGATATATCATGAAACTGTATACACTGCTTGAAGTTATTACAACAATACTGAACAGTGCTGTGAAAACTGATTGACTAGTTTCATGTACAAGCACTGTTAGTGTTGTATGGCTGGTGATTTGGAGAATCTAAAACTTGACAGATTTGGTGACTATTCATAGTCATATTTGCTAAAATAAAACTCACAATTTTGAAACATTATAATTGTATATACAAGTGACCACAAATTTCCAAAATCCATGCAAGATACCCTATTCAAACACTATATGTCAATTTGCAATTATTTTGTCCTTCACAAAATGATACTGATTGTAACTTTATTTTCATTATTTTATCATTACTTGTAGTTTGGTGAGTTGGAGCTGGTGACATTACAAGAGAAGTGTGATGCATGGAGAGACAGAGCTGAGTCATTGAGTAATGAAATGGATGAACTGAAGAGTCTCTTAGCTCAACTTTCAATAGACAAACTAGCAGCAGAAGAACAGCTGGAACAACACTTGAAGGTAAAAGAAGAGGAATGGAGTAATACTGTGTAGTAGCAAATTTTTTCAGGCAGAATTTTTGTCAATTATAGGCATGTACTCAGTGTACATGTACATGTATGTCTTATGTTAAAATTGAACTCTGAAATTATCTCAATTTTATGATGACTACAGTATTAGTACCATAGGCGGTTGCAGGCCTGGGCATAGGGGGCAATGCCCACGTTGACTTTTTGATAAATAATTATATTCATGATTCTGGTGTGGGCATCCAGTGTAAACTGTGGTAGTTCAACAGGCTTTGTTGTTTTATGCTAAGAAGCCATCTCAATGAAGTTATAGATCAGTATTGTCCATTTTCCTTGCAAAAATGTATGGAACCACACCCACTAATTATTGATGCCCAGGTCAAACCAAATTTCTACAACTGCCCATGATTAGTACTGTATTTCAGTATTAAAAGTTTGGACTAATTCTCAGTCACTATTAATTTGAGTTACTTGTACAGGGCATTGATTCACTGATGCATAACAGTCCTTTATACATGTATATTTAACTATAACTAAACTGTAAACCTGTCTACAGTACAGTTGTATCATAATGTATGTTTTTAATTGCATGCAGAGCCAGTCATCATCAGATTCAAGACATGATAGTATGAGACAAGTACAGGAGCTACAGAGTCTGAGACTTAAGATGGAGAATACAATACACTCATTGAAGGCTGAGAAGGCTGAACTGTCACAGAGAAATGCTGAACTAGTCGAATCATGTGATCCAGAGAAATATGCCAAACTAAAGAAAGAGGTACAGTATATGTAATTATGTAATGGCTTTGAATAAAATTGGGGGTAATTTTTGAGCCAATTTTTGAAAGAAAACTGTATTTTTCAAAATTTTTACTGATTTTTTAAAAATGGCCATGACTTGAAAAATATTTTTCGAAATCAGCTCAAACTTTCTACATGGCATAAAGACATCAATATGTATCAAAAAATGTAATAAAAATTTTGGGTGATTTCGGACCCATTTTTCGGGAAAACCATGGGCTATAGTATAGCCTTGGGTATTTCTCAAAATTTTGGCATTTTCTTTAAAATGGCTGTAACTCGAAAAAATTTTGTCGGAATCAGCTCAAACTTTCTACATAGCATAAGGACATCAGTATGTATCAGAAAATGTAATAAAATTTGGGGTGATTTTGGACCTATTTTTTGGAAAAAACCATGGGCTATAGCCTTGGGTATTTTTCACATTTTTTGGCATTTTCTTAAAATGGTCGTAACTTGAAAAATTGAACCTGGAATCAGCTCAAACTTTCTACATAGCATAAGGACATCAATATGTATCAGAAAATGTATTAAAAATTTGGGGTGATTTTGGAGCCATTTTTCGGAAAAAAGCATGGGCATAGCCTTGGGTATTTTTCAAAAATGGCCGATTTCTTTAAATGGCCATAACTCAAAAAATGTTTGTCAGAATCAGCTCAAACTTTGTACACAGCATAAGGACATTAATATGTATCAAAAAATGTAATAAAAATTTGGGATGATTTTGGAGCCATTTTTTGAAAAAACCATGGGCTATAGCAAGCTTAAGTATTTTTCAAAAATTGGTTGGTTTTGAAAATGCTCATTTTAAAATCAGAAACAAATATTTGTCTATTGTTATTTCATACTATTAACTCTTTGTTCTATTGTCTGCTGTGCTGTAGGTGGTGTCCATGTCCAAAAAACTCAAAGAGAAGGAGACAGAGATATCAAAATTAACGGAATCACTTCACTTCCACACTGAGGGTAACCGTGAGCTGAAGGAACACCTTGATGCTGCCCTGAATGAAGAAACAATAGCTAAAATAGAGCAAAGGATTAGCAAGTACAAGACAGAGAGGGACACCACAAAGGAAGCAATGAAGACCCTAAGAGCTTCATATGATGAACAATTATCACTGAAAGAATCCACCATATTGAGCCTTAGAGAAGAACTGTTGAAGTATCAGGAAGAGAAGCAAGCCTGGGCTGTCAAGTATAAGAAAAGAAAGAGCGAGCTCTCTGAACTCAAGAAAGGTTCTAAGGAAGCCATAGCAAAGCTTCATAGCCAGTTACAAGAGAAGGAGCAACTACTACAGAGTCTTGCTGCACATGATACTGATAGAGATGATGATGATGATGATGATGATGATGATGATGATGGAGGAGGTAATAGTGATGCAAATCAGGAGGCAGAGCATGTACATGTAAGTAATGAAGAAGAGATGGAGGAAGATAATGAATTGTATCTAACAGCTGTCAGCGACTCATTTCAATCAGGACCCTCAGCTCCAACTACAAAACACTCCACAGACATTAAACAAAAAACTTCTCCATCACTTTCACGTCATACTCGATCATCAATCCACAAAAGTAGCAAAGAGGCAATTCCCTGTCATACTCACCTAAGAGGAGCTTCTAAAGCAACTACTTCAACATCATCTCAAGTGATTGTAAGAACAAAGACCGGAGAGAAGCAGTCAGTGATAGTGCCTGGAGTATTAGAAGAGATGCCGATAGGCAGTATAGTAGTAGTGAAGAGGAAGGATGGTATCTATGAGCAAGGACTCCTGAGATATATTGGGAAGGAACAGTGTGGTGTTGAACTGGAGCTACCAAGTATGCTAATGCAGTAATACTGTAATTTTTGAGGGCTACAAATTTTGGGAATTTGCCAAAAAAATTTGCAAAATTATATTGTTCGGCTTTTTGACCCGTACTATAAATTAATTTTTGCAAATCTTACAGCCCTCAAAAATTGTGCTGTATGGTAATAATAGTAAAGATTATTTTTATATTTCTTTATAACTGTTATTTTGTTAGGAGAAGGAACAAATGGTAAAAGTTATGACGGAACCTATAAAGATGGTCAACGCTATTTTCACTGGTAAGGACTAATCCCTTTTTCATGCTTTCCATTAATAATCTCATTATTATTATTTTATTATTATTATTATTATTAATTACAATAATAATAAGTGGCCTAAGAAACAAACACAAGAGATACATGTAGTAGAGGGAGGCAAAAAAGGAGAACAGAAAAGAGGCAAACAAAAGCAAGAATAAATTATATA
>NW_003547527.1:13210-17172 GCF_000090795.2 Amphimedon queenslandica | reverse complement strand
CACATGTCTTGCAGTGGTACTCTAATTGTATATCTCAATTGTGGCACATCCTAAAGAGTGGACTATATATAACACAATAATCAAGGGTAACAAATAAAAGCTGTTTGTTAGCAACATATTGACCACTCTAAGTTGTATATTTTGATTTATGATTATAAGTGAGTTTGAGTTAAGCTCTATTTTTCTACCTACAAAGCCCCTCATATACAGGCAACGATTTGTCAGCAACAAGTTGCCTGTATGAGGCTCTTATCAATGAACAACCAACATCTGTTGAAGGCAACATTGTGGTGATTCTTTCATTGTTGACTGCATGGAATCATTTTGTTGATTTTAGGTCAAAGTAACCACAAAGTTACCTTCAGAAGTGGATGGTGACAGAACACTGAGTCTGAGATAACCACATATATATATTTATGATTCTATATTAAAACTTACACGAATGAGATACACCACCAGATATACATCACAGGATTCACACATCAGATACACACACGTCCCAGATTCCATCCAGGAGAGGCTAGCAGGTTGCTGCAAACTAGCTTACTATGCATTAATTATTAATGGACTGGAATTTGGAGGGGTGACATACCAAATAACTTTGCTCAATATGAATTTGATATACATGTACATGTACATGACTGACCCAATGACAAAACACAGAAAGCCCATTATTTAAAGAATTAAAAAAAAACAAGATTAAATAGGATTCTAAAGAAAATTCATTAAAAATTAATGGAAACAAGGGCAAGTAGGATTCCAAACGACCAACAAAAATACAAAATGAAAATCCTACTCTCATGAGGCAAATTCTACTCTACATTGTACTTTCAATATCATTATACGGATCACCTTGCAATGTAGCAGGAATTGGGAAAGAGGGATGCTGAAGGTATGTCAGTATCTATGGGCTACACGAGACTAGTCATAGATCATACTGAATTTGCATCACTAGAGTAGGATTTTCATTTCATATTTTCATTGATCATTCAGAATCCCTTGTTTTCATTACTTTTTTATGAATTTTCTCTAGAATCCTACTTAATTTTTTTAGATATAATTTTTATGTTCTTGTTAGTGAATTTTTTCAGTTGTTATTATCATTGTTATGACTTGTGACATTACAGCATTAATGAGAGACAGCATTGAATAGAAATGCTGAAGGAATATCTACTATTCTACTAAATGGCCGTAACTTGAAAAATTAAGTCGGAATCAGCTCAAACTTTCTACACAGCATAAGTACATCAATATGCATTAGAAAATGTAATAAAAATTTGGGGTGATTTCAGAGCCATTTTTCAGAAAAAATTATGGGCTATAGCCCATGGTTTTTTCCAAAAAATGGCTTTGAATTTTTCAAATTTTTGGCGTTTTCTTAAAATGGTCGTAACTCAAAAAATTCAAGTTGGATACAGCTCAAATTTATAAGGACGTTAATAGGTATCAGAAAAATGTAATAAAAATTGGGGGTCATTCTTCAGCCATTTATTGGAAAAAACCATGGGCTATAGCCTTGGGTATTTTTTAGAATTTTGGTGTTTTCCTAAAATGGCCGTAACTTAAAAAATTAAAGTCGGAATCGGCTCAAACTTTCTACACAGCATAAGAACATCAATATGTATCAAAAAATGTAATAAAAATTTGGGGTGATTTTGAAGCAACTTTTTGTAAAAACTATGGGCTATAGCCTTGGGTATTTTTCAAATTTTTGGCATTTTCTTAAATGGCCGTAACTTGAAAAATTGGAGTCGGAATCAGCTCAAACTTTCTACAAAGTCAGGGGCGGATCTAGGGGGGGGGTTTGTGGGGTTGCAACCCCCCCAAAACATTCTAACTCAAAAAATTTTTAATGTTTTTATTGTTGCAACAGTGGTGAAAGTGCTAACCACCTTGTTTATATAGCAACATTACTGTGGTTAATGAATATAATTAACAAAGAATGAGCTCCAAAAATGGTAGAAAAGTTGATTTTCATGTGATTTTAACCACAAAATAGCGCCGAAAAGGGGGGCGTGGCCAAAATTTCGGCGCGCTTCGCGCGCCATTTTGTCTCGCAACCCCCCCATTTGCAAAATCCTGGATCCGCCCCTGAAAGTAAACCTATTATTAGAACTGTTTAGGAACCTTGTTACTAAAAATAGTATGTATAGCAGTGTATAAGTTAGGGGCCTTGTTAGTTGTTACTAAAAATAGCATCTGCATGTAGTACATGTATTATAGGCAGAACCCTAATCTTCAGTGTTGATGCAAATTAATACTGAGAACCTTGTTACTAAAAATAATCTACAAATGTATATGTACATACATGTACATGTGTAATTATAGTATAAATAGAACTAATAATTATTTTATACCTTTTTTGTTAATGTAGGCTTGGTTTAACAAGACTCCTCTTGGAAAGAAGAGAGCTAAAGCTATCAAAGAAGCAATGGGAGAGGATGATGGAGGAGGGAAGAAAGGGAAGGGAAAGGAAAAGAAGAAATAAACACAAAAATACAAAATACACGTACACTTATTATTAACTGTATTGTTATAATTATCTTTGTCTTTAATTCCAAATGTATGTAATATTTATAAGAGAGGAGTGAGTGTCATTATTATGCTGCCTATCATGATTAATGAATTCCTGCTCTGTGTGTGGGCTGGTATCAATGAATCTAATTAACTGATCACAAGATGTCCTTAGAGGACAAGTGTAGGGATGAGTTTGAGAGAGGAGATCATAAAGAAGCTGTTCGCTTACTACCATTAGTGAAGGACCAGAATAAAATTAGAAGAGGAAGGGACGGTCTACTTCATTGGTCTTCAAGGAATGGCTGGTTAGATGTTACAAAAGATCTCATCACTAAATATCACTGTGACCCACACGAAAGAGATGGTATGGATTGGACTTGTCTTCATTTGGCTGCACGAGGTAATCATGTTGATGTGATGAGATATCTCATTGATGAGTGTCACTGTGATCCAATGACTGTTGACGGGATGGGGTGGACACCTCTTCACTGGGCTGCTGATTGGAGTAAATCTGCAGCTGTTGAATATTTACTATCAACTGGTAAATGTGATCCATTGGCTAAAGACAGTAAGGGGAGAATACCAATTACACTAGCTAATAAGAGAGGTCACACTGATATTCTTTCTGTCTTTAAGAAGTTTGGTGACATAAAATCATCTCATCCAATTGATTCTTATGTTAACGTCCTCCTTGTGGGTAATCCTGGAGCTGGTAAAAGTACTCTTAGTCACGTCATCAAGAACACAGCTATTAGTTCTATTGCTCTTGGTTCCTTTAGAAATGTTGGAGGGGTAGTGGCCTGTACTGCTGGCATCATTCCTTATAAACTACAACACAGGACACTGGGTAACATCATTCTTCATGATTTTGCTGGTCATTCAGAATACTACTCCAGTCACAGTGCTGTGATTGAGAATCTGTTACAAGGTTCTGGTGGTGTGTTCCTGATAGTAGTCAATATATTAGAGAAGGAAGCAGTGAAACAGCTTCATCAGTGGGTAACAGTTGTGAGAAATGAAGCACAGAAAGCTCTTAATCAATGCCATGTAGTAATAATAGTCAGTCATGTGGATGAGATATTCACTAATCCTTTTGAAAGGAAAAGGAGAAAGGAAGAAATACAGGAGACTATTGGAAGGGAAAGGTGTGATAGTGTCTTTTTAGATTGTCGTAAGCTTGGTGGGAGTGACGTCGATTCCTTCTTTAATAAGTTATGTAGTGCCTGTGAGTCGATTCGTAGTACAAGTGGAAGGAATTTGAGTCTTTATTGTCACATGATGTATGGTCTACTAGAGGAAAGGAAAGAGAATATACTGACCCTCTCTGATGTAATGTCTGCTGGTAAGGACAATGATAATTACTTTATACCAGATAAGAGAGAAGACGTCTTGGATGTTATTCAATCGTTGCACTCAATTGGTTTGATGAGTGTTCTTAAAAGTGA
>NW_003547527.1:3314-13200 GCF_000090795.2 Amphimedon queenslandica | reverse complement strand
AAAGGACAGTGTATAGTGTAAAAGATGTGATGTCTGCTATTGTCAAGAGAGAAGAGTTTTTAGTAAATGCTACTGGTACTAGACGTACAGGATTGAAGGAGATCCTAGCTGATGAATCATTATCAGATATTAGTACCCTGTCACTATTAGGAGGACGTGATATTAAGGTAAGAATTAACACACACAAACTGTTTGATACATTAATACAAGCACTGATAATCAAAAGGTCATATCTTTATTTCTTATTAAATTACTCAGTCTTTGTCATAATTGTGGGTTGTCATTGTGTGGCTTTTACTACTAATAATATGTACTTGTACATCTGTTAAACTCACCTTTCAGCAATACACTACTGATGTATATCACCTTGATAAACAAGCACAGTGACAAATATCAGTTATTATTATTATTATTGTATAGGAAGTGATTGGACTAACTGAAGAATTCGAGACACCATTGACTACAATAAAGCTAGGTATGTTATAATATATTACAATTGTCAATTATAGTGAGAGTGTAAACTGTACTATTAATTATTATTTTTATAGATATTAAAGATCTTGATATTGTCATTGAAGAGCTAACAATACTCAATCAGTTACCTTGCCATATATGGCATGATTTTGGTCTTCAGCTAGGACTTTATCAGCCAACACTAGAAGACATCAATGAAGATAATAATGGAGACTCTAAGAAGTGCTTCAGACAGTGTATGTCTGCCTGGTTAAGAGGAAAAGATAAAGTAAGAGAGAAAGGAGGTCCCAGTTGGTCATCATTAGCTACAGCACTGGATAAAGAAGGAAAGCATCACATTGCCACTAGCATTAGAGATAAATATTGTCAATAACTAACTGACAGTAACATATCAAGTTTGTATTTTTTCTTAGGCTAGTGTGTGATTTATATTGTTGTCATTTCTGTTATTATTATTGTTCATAATTTTAAAATCATTTTGGAATAGCTCAAACTTTCTATAAAAAGGGCATCAATGTGTCAGAAGAAGTAATAAAAATTTGGGGTGATTTTGGAGCCATTTTTTGGAAAAAACCATGGGCTATAGCCTTGGGTACTTTTCAACAATTGGCTCATTTTTAAAATGGCTGTAACTTGAAATTTGAAGTCGGAATCAGCTCAAACTTTCTACACAGCACAGGGTTTACCAGAATTGATAAAACATTACAATTAAAAATGATAATAAAATGAAAAAATAAAAATATTAAAAAACAAAGAATAAATGAGTAAACAAAGTGAGTGTTTATCTATTTGTTTATGAACCATTAAATGCCTTCAGTACCTCCTCAGTATCAAATTTGAAGTTTATCAGTGATACAGCTGGTTTAATGAGCTTAACGTTAAACAAGTTCTTAACGGCAGTGGGCAGAGTTGGGCTCCGATCGGGACTGAAAAACCTTTGAAGTGGTCTAGTGTATAATAATGGTGGGGATGGTTGGTAGGCGGAGTCCAACATTATTGGAACACTAAAAGACCCAGTGGAGCGAGGAGTATAATGATTAATAGATGAATTATGGGCGGAACTGATTGTGGGCGTGGTTGATAATGAATATGAATGAAAGGAGGCGTGGTCGAAACTAGAGGGGGTGTGGTTAATGCCGTAAGGTGATGAGTATAATATCGGAGATGTAACACGTTTAGAGTGAGGGGTTAGCGGTTTGGGATGGGAGGAGCTTACAGTGAGTAGGTGGGTGTGTCTGGATAAAGGGGTGGAGCTTGGAGGGGTGGAACCTACTGATAATAACGAGGAGTTGTGCTTAGTATGAGAATTCTTTTTATATTTATGAATCCATTGACGTAATGGCCTAACAATATTAACAAGAGTAGATAATAATAATAATAATAATAATAATAATAACAACAACAATAATAATAATACTGATATTACTTACCCTATATATGGTATTACCACATAAAATTTGTTGGCGCTTAGTTTTAAATGATTTTTGGACGTTTCATCATTTTTATGCGATGGAAGCTCTTTCAAGTTGAACCATTGGATCCTCTAGAAACAAAGAATATTGTTACTAATAATAGCATCAGTTCTATTTATAGCAACATGCTATCATTAATCTATTTATAGCAAAAAATTAATATAATATTATCATTAGTCTATTTATAGTAACATGTAATCATTAATCTATTTATAGTAACATGCTATCATTAATCTATTCATAAATATTACTAATCTATTTATAGACAATCATTAATCTATTTATAGTAACATACTCTTATTTCCTTCCTAGCCACAGGTTGGAAGACAGTATCTTCAGATACATTGGTGATGATGTACATTCTGGAGTCCATATCCTTGTGCTTCACCTGCAGGTACTGGTCGGGTTTTATGACGTCTTTTATATCAAGACCGACCTCTTCATATACCTAGGGACACGTTACTATAGTAACCACAGACCATACCCTCACCTCTCTAACGGCAGCGTCAAGGTCGGTTTCGTTAGTTTCTTTCTTTCCTTTGGGAAACCCCCAGGAGGTGGAGGCTGGGTAACCCTGGACTAGCACACACTAATATTGGATAAATAATAAATAATAATAATAATAATACAATACTGTGTCTCTGGAAATTTATGCTTTAGAAAATTTATACATAATAAGAGTGTGTCATGCATTATTGAATGCAGGCATGTAAATATATGTACGATTTGATTTTTGTGAATTTCTAATCCAGCAAAAACCTTTTGAAAAGTCATGGCAAAATTTTCCGCCAGATAGGATAATAATAACTCAATAATAATAATAATGATTTAAATTAATTACTTTCTTCATATTATCATTGAGTAGTATGGCTCCCCTAACAGGTCTGCTGTGTTTGTACACCTTCCACTGGTCGGCCAGTGCCAGTGGATCAGTTCTTGTTAGATGAGGACAGTAATGTAATACTATTAATTAGTGGGAGGGGCTTAAGAATATTAACCACGCCCACACGTACTTGTAGATACAAATTCTTTGAAAGAGCAGGCAGGAAGGGAAGGATCCTCTGGTCTAAGAAGGTCGAGATAATGCCAGTGAGCTTGTTCCAACTGATTGGCTAATTCCATTAGGTCAGACTTCTTGTCTGTTTCAATTGGGGACAGGAACAACCTATTCAGTTATAATAAATCTTTTAATTTATAATAACCGGCAGACCTGACTAGTTCGTCTACAGTAGCTCTGTTCATTTTGACTACAGTGGAACTGTTACTAGCCATATTTAAACAGTAAGTGACACGGAGAGTATACGGAACCAACGAATGCTATCGTCTAGTTTACGGGCGTGAACCGAGAAAAACCAAAAAAATACATAACAAAACTGTGACAATTAAAAACTAATTATTATTAATTTATTATTAATGTAGGAGTTTGAGGTGATTATTACTCCATTTTAGTTTGTGATTCTGCTGCTTTTTGTCTCTCCTTTTCCTTCTTCTTTGCCTCCACTTCATCTTGATACTTCTTTATAAGCAGATCAACTTCTCCTGATGGAAGTACCTCAATAACAGTGCGGCCATCTTTCCTTGTCAGTGTGGCAAACTCAACTAACAACAAAATAATAACAATAATAATAATAGTCATAAAATACTGTATAGCTGGTTTATTTAATGTGGAATTAATTTTCATGTAGGCTCAAATCCACTAAAACTAATTCCATTTAACATCAAAGAAATACCGTAAATAAAAAAAGAAATACAGAAAATTTTTGTGTTTTAAAATTGAGCTGTGATTTAACTTTTACTAAATAAGGCTGTAAATTAAATGTGACATGCAATTATATGGGTGATCTAATTTTTTGCAAAATTCTAATGCATTAACATTAAAATGATAGTAAAAGATGGTATTAACAAAGATTGCACAAACCACAAAAATTAATTCTAATTAAGAAAATTAAAAAAAAATTTGAAGCCACGGCTATACGGTATATTGTTTTTCTCCCTAACCTTTTTCAGAGTTCAGTTTGGTACTGTCTAGTGTCTTATGCAACACTTTGACAGCAAGATCCAGCCCATCTTTAAGATCAATGTCATCTTTATACTCCTGCTTAAGCATTGATATGGCAGCCTGGTGGTTATTACCGACACAAGTTGCTTTCCAGCCTCCATAGTTACCGCTAGGATCAGACTGGTACAGCTGGTAATGGTAGTGAGGGTCCCAGCCCATAAATAATATAGACACACCAAATGGACGGAGGCCTAGTTAATATTATTAATATTATAATCACTGTTAGATCTAGAGGGAGTTTAGGAGACTTTTGGTCTCTTATATTTGGTCTGGGTCTCCTGAAATTTCCCCAAGTCTGCTTTTGGCATATCTCATATTTAGCCTTAGGTGTCCTTAAGCCTCCAGAGCATTTATAGTTAGATTGGTTTCCCAAAATTAATGTTAATAATAATAATTAATGTTAATATTAATTATTATCAATTACCTCCAAATTGAGTGTACTGCTGTTTCAAGTCACATATCTGCATCACCAGCTGTTCACACGGCATGGCCTCCTTGTACACTAGCTCATACCTGTAGGTGTGGTCAATGGGAGGAGTCTATTAATTATAGAATTACTTTTGAGCAGTTTGTCTCAAGTAGTTAGTAAGGACGTTAGCATCTGACGTGATACCCGCCACACTGCAGGCCATGTTACTATAATTAGATACGCATGACGTCATATACTATAAATAGAATATACGCACTCGTGTAGTCTGTATATTTTTTCAGAGAGAAACACATCGTCCAATAGTTTATTGGTGTTTTTTCTCTCAGCTGCTAAGAGTACGCCATCTTTAGCTAATATACCTAAGCAGGTCCCAGCATGTCCTATAGCCTCCATAGCGTATTCAACTTGATAGAGACGACCTTAAAATTATAATTAATAATAATTATTATAACAATTGATAATGATAAACCTTCTGGCGAAAATATAGTAGTTTTAGTGTCATATCTTCTAGCCTAAGCAAAAATAGTAACAATAAACACATTATTTATTTATTGGTATTTTCTAACCATTTTGAATCAAAAGTTCTTGTATAGGTCCTACAGGAGCAAGTACAACGTGCAGATGAGAAAGGGTTAAAATTAAATTAATAACTTGCAGAAATTGTGGGAGGGGCTCGTTATAAACCAATATTGAATTACTTAAAAAGTCAAAAGCATTATATAAATGATATTTTAATTATAGTAGCAAGCAAGCAGATCAAGTATTAGTTCAAGGAAGCAGTTTCTTTATTTCTTGAGACTTTTTAGAATCCTTTTCAGACTTGACTCTCACTTCAAAAATGTCCACACCAGTTAGGAAGTTGTCAAGAAGATAGCTCCATATGAATCCCATTATAGTAAAAGTATTGCCCCTGGAATTATGAATAATTATATAAACTGACAGTTAATGAGGAAGTACATACCATTCAAACATTGCTAGTGCTATGCTACCACCTACTGAAGTGAAGCTGAATACTACAAAAAATAAATTAAAAAAATAAAAAAGTGAATACCGGTAGATAAATAAATAAACAATATAGTAACTTACTTCCCAGTGTGTAGCCAGTTCCAGTGATGACTCCAAGAATAGCACAAATAGTTTTAATAATAAAAGAAGATACAGTAATAGTTAGACCAAATCCAGTGCAGTTAGAAGGCTTCCTTGTGATGGTAGTTAGAACTGATATAATCATGTACAGGTCATAGCATACAAAGAATAGCACAGAAAAAACTGTAAATGAAAAGAATTAATGATAATGCAGTATAGCAGGGAATTTGGTGGTACAATTAGGTTAAGAATTTAGAGAATTTTAAAAAGTGGCAGACTACAGTGAATTTTTAAAATAAAGTCAACAAAAAGGAATTTTATTGTCTATTTTAGACTGCAGACATTTTAAGCTACACTGTGTACTACATTATATATCCACATACATAAATGTACAGAACCGTCTTCAACTTCATTGACCACTGCAAGGCCTCCAAGACTTATTGATGCTACCAGGGCCAGCGCTGCATTTAAACCGCTCAAAGGCCTGTCTTTATTTGCATAATGGACAATAAAGGCCGATAGAGCAATCAAACTAGCCCCAAATACAAAACCAAGACGAAACAAGTACATCTCTGGTGGCTTCACTGCACAATCACTAATCAATGGCAGCCAAGCAGGGACGTGGCCAAGAGCTACAGCAATTGTATAGCAGGTCAATATTGTAAGGAGCATCTCAGAGACTCCATAATGAACTATCTGTCGAGCTGTAATTTTACTGAGAACATCCATCTTCCTGCAAGCACAGCAACAGCAGCCCCACCCTTTTAAGCCACACCTACTTGGAAATATAGTAGTATGAACCCGTATAATTATAATAATAATTACCCGGTATTATGAAATTGTTATTCAATCACTCAAAAAGTCAAAAATACACTCAAAATAGCACACAGCATTATATAAATAATATATTAATTTTAGTAGCAAGCAAGCAAATCAACCATTAGTTCAAGGAAGCAGTTTGTTCATTTCTTGAGGCTTTTCAGAATCCTTTTCAGAGCTGACCCTCACTTCAAAGATGTCCACACCAGTTAGGAAGTTATCAAGAAGATAGCTCCATATGAATCCCATTATAGTAAAAGTATTGGCCCTGGAATTATTAATATTAATAAAAAACTGACAGTTAATGAGGAAGTACATACCATTCAAACATTGCTAGTGCTATGCTACCACCTACTGAAATGAAGCTGAATACTACAAAAAAATAAAATAAATTAAAAAGATAAATAACGATATCTATACTTACTTCCCAGTGTGTAGCCAGTTCCAGTGATGACTCCAATAATAGCACAAATTGTTTTAATAATAAAAGAAGATACAGCAATAGTTAGACCAAATCCAGTGCAGTTAGAAGGCTTCCTTGTGATGGTAGTTAGAACTGAAAGAACCATGTACACGTCATAGCATATAAAGAATAACACAGCAAAAACTGTAAATGAAAAGAATTAATGATAATGTACAGCAGCAGAAAATTTGACAAGTCAAAAAGGTTACGAATTTGGTGCGAAATTTTAAGAAATCGCAGACTACAGTGTATTTTAAAAATAAAGTCAACAAAAAGGAATTTTATCGTCTATTATAAACTACAGACACACACTGTGTACTATATTATGTATCCACATACATGAATGCACAGAATCGTCTTCCTTTTCGTTAACAACTCCAACAATCCCAATACTTATTGATGCTACCAGGGCCAGGACTGCATTTAAACTGCTCAAGGGCCTCTCTTTATTTGCATAATAGACAGTAACGGCCTGGAGAGCAAGCAAACTAGCCCCAAACACGACACCAAGACGAAACAAGTACATCTCTGGTGGCTTCACTGCACAATCACTGATCATTGGTAGCCAAGCAGGGACGTGGCCAAGAGCTACAGCAATTGTATAGCAGGTCATTATCGTAAGGAGCATCTCAGAGACTCCATAATGGATTATCTGTCGAGCTGTAATTTTACTGAGAACATCCATCTTCCTGCAAGCACAGCAATAGCAGCCCCACCCTCCTAAGCCACACTCACTCGCAAATTATAATATACGGATATCCGTATACTATAACCACGTGTCGAAGTAGACGCGGTTTTAGATAAGATACTCCGTTAATGGAACGAGTATCTCCGTGTATGAATAAAGCATGGCGGATGATAAGAATGTTAGAACTAAAGGCGGGGAAGAAGGAGTCATAATGAAGAGTTTGTCTGGTAAGAGAGAGAGAGAGCTAGTTATGATTAATATATCATCTTTTAGAGGGAGCTGAGCAAGAGAAAGAAGTGGATTCCTTGTTTGTCAATAAGACCATTTCAACAATAAGGACAGTCGAACAGAGGGCGAGGTAACAGGTATACATGTACATGTACACATGTATTATAATGAATAGATTGGATATCGAGAACAAGAGGGAAGAATTGCGACAGCTAGTCGGGTATGTACATGTACATGTACAGTTTGTTCTGTTTTTAACCCCTTATATTTTTAACCCTTTGTGAACTACAGCGAGCGATATCGTGACATGATTGAAAGTGCTGACTCAGTTATTTCAATGAAAGAGCAATCAATTAACGTAATTAACAATTAATTGATTAATTTATTTATTAATTAGGAATTAGGTGACGGCGAGTTTGAATGAAGTTTTTGAAAATTGTCAAAAATTGCAGAAAAGTCATTTTACAAGAGGAACAGGTGGAAGACAAGCCCCGCCCACCACAAGGTATTTAGTCATTTAGTTGATATTTATTATTATTATTATTATTATTATTATTATTATTATTATTAGTTTAACGAGATCCACAGGTTCCATGAACCAGTTACTGTTACACTTGAAAGACAAAGTTAGTGTTCACTATAATAATTTTCTGAGACGAAATTTTTTGCCAAAAATGAATAGGAGAGATTTCTTTATTTTTATCACATTTCCTGATGCATATACATGTTCTTATGTTGTATAGAAAAGTTTGAGCTGATTTTGATTAAATTTGGATTTTTTACAAATTTTTTAATTTGCTCCAAAATTGGACAAAAGTCCCTGTACTATAGTACAGGGATTTTGGCCAAATTTTACCAAAAATGAAAAGGAGGGAATTCCTCAATTTTATTACATTTCCTGATACATATACATGTTCTTATGTTGTGTAGAAAGTTTGAGCTGATTCCGATCACATTTCGATTTTTAACGAATTTTTAAAGTTGCTCCAAAATTGGACAAAAGTCCCTGTACTATAGTACAGGGATTTTGGCCAAATTTTACCAAAAATGAAAAGGAGGGAATTCCTCAATTTTATTACATTTCCTGATGCATATACATGTTCTTATGTTGTGTAGAAAGTTTGAGCTGATTTTGATTAAATTTGGATTTTTTACTAATTTTTTAATTTGCTTCAAAATTGGACAAAAGTCCCTGTACTATAGTACAGGGATTTTGGCCAAATTTTACCAAAAATGAAAAGGAGAGAATTCTCCATTTTTATTACATTTCCTGATACATATGCATGTTCTTATGTTGTGTAGAAAGTTTGAGCTGATTCCGATCACATTTCGATTTTTAACGAATTTTTAAAGTTGCTCCAAAATTGGACAAAAGTCCCTGTACTATAGTACAGCGACTTTTGCCAAATTTTGCCAAAAATTATTCATCATTATCATTATTATTATTACTAGGGAAAATGCAATGCATTAAGGGGCGAGCCCCTTATAGTTTGAAGCAGTCACTGAAGAAATCGTATTTGATGATTGTATATCTGCTTTGTTAGCCTAGGCTTGCTGCTAGAGAAGAAACATGGCCTAGAATAGATGTCATGATGCAAGCAGCTATAGCAGTACAGTACATGCAGCTTTCTCACTTGCATTCAACTTAGCAGAGTCCTTTATGCCAAGGAAAAGACTGTATATCTGCTTTTCCAACCTTTCTTCTTGCTAGAGAAGTTCTTAGACAGCAGTTTAGTCTTATCTTGCTGACCGTCTGCTGCAAATAAGCTCAGACTTGCTGATGGCCGCCATTTTATTCATTGTGACCACACCCGTTTTCATTGAAGATTAGGCTATTTAACTTTAATGATAGTTAGACGACCCTATCATGCCCGTACATACATACATACATACGTGTACATACAGACGCTTTCTCGCCTTAGTGGGGCGAGCTCAGGCTCGCCCCAATTATTATTATTTTTGATTTATTTACAGATATGGTGTAGTGTTAAAGATGGCCAGTACTTGTTGGGGTGTTCCTGTTATTTATTGTGTCAGCACGTTATTAATCAATTGAGATCAGTGGGTGTGGTCTGGGTAAGTATCGCATGACTGTCACATGACCTTATGAATATTAATTAGCCAAATATGTTTTACCAAATATGGCAAGGGATTAATGAACTTAAGG
>NW_003547527.1:0-2004 GCF_000090795.2 Amphimedon queenslandica | reverse complement strand
TTGTTGCCTTTGTTTATAATAATAATAGTAATAATAATAATAACATTTGTTGTTGTTTAGGGTGGTCACGAGACAGAAGATGCTCCTTCCCTATTATCAGTTCATTCAAGATGGTCCCAGCTAACTGATACTCTAGTTGGTCAGGATCTCTCACTATACCAGTATTACATACAACAACCTTTACTGGAGCAAGCTAAGGCAAGAAGCAGTAGTTGAATACCGTATAGCGCTTTAACTTTGTGGAGCTAAAATTTTGTTGATCGTTAAAAATCGATTTTTGTAGACTCGCAATGTTAGTGCCACGCCTTTAATGGCAATTGAATATTTAGCTGATTTTTAATTTTGTGGTTACATGCTAGCCAAGCTGATCTAATTGGATGGTAGCCTCCTTTTAATTGAGACTGCTTTAAGTATAAAAGAATTATGCAGAGACAATGACAGTACATCCATGATATGACCTGCTTGAAAAAATTATTCGGCATTACCGTATAGCAGGTATATTCTGTCAGAGTTTAATTTCGTTCTCATTCTTTGTGGAACGAATATTTTCTAAATGAAAAAGGCGTTTCCTCAATGCCACATGTTCAAAATGGCTGCTCAGAACAAAAATAAAACGAACGAAAATTTCTAATCCTGCTTAGAACAAACATTATTCAAGACAAAATATACCTGCTATACGGTATCTATAATGGACAATGTATAGTACTAGTATTTTGACTGATACTGAATGTACAGCGAAATGGTGGGGGTTCAGCTGTAGTAGAAAATAGAGTTAGACTATCCTAATTGTCATTAATCAGATTATGAGTCACTTAAATTCATTATTGTAACTGGATCAATCCCTCACTGGCTATACCTGATGTACAGGTACAGCCAGTAGGTTCCCATAAACCATTGCTAAGAACACTCCATATATACATGTACATGTACATGTACATGTATATATGGCATTTTGAGCAACTTTAAAAATTCGTAAAAAATCTAAACTTTATAGGAATAGGCTCAAACTTTCTAAACAACATAAGTACATGTATATGTATCAGATAATGTAATAAAAATGGAGAATTCTCTCCTTTTCATTTTTGGCAAATTTGGCCTGTGACCCTGTACTATAGTACAGGGACTTTGACCTAATTTCGGAGCAATTTAAAGAATTTGTCAAAAATTCAAATTTGATTGGAATCAGCTCAAATTTTCTACACAACATAAGAACATGTATATGTATCAGATAATGTAATAAAAGTGAAGAATTTTCTCCTTTTCATTTTTGGCAAATTTGGCCTGTGACCCTGTACTATAATAGTACAGGGACTTTGACCCAATTTTTGAGCAACTTTAAAATTCATAACTAAATCCAAACTTAATCAGAGCAAGCTCAAACTTGAAATACAACATAAGAACATGTATATGTATCAGAAAAAACTTATTAAAATGAAGAAATCTCTCCTTTTATTAAATTTGGCCCGAGACCATGCACTGTAGTAGCCGGACTTTGACCCAAATTTTGAACTTTACTGGAAGGAAGCTTCATGAGCGTTATACCAAAGTCCTATGGGAAACCCCGCGAACATCTGGAGATGTGGTCCTACTTGTTAATGCACTTTACATTCTTTCAGTAGAGAGACATAGGTAGAGTGGTTCTTGTTGCACATTGTGTAATCAGTGGTTGAGCTGATAGTCTATGGTTGGATGTTGTTTTTACTCACCGTCTATTAGTGTCATGTTATTTATTGCACTACAGTGTCATCGCTGGTACAACTTTGTGACCGAATTTTGGCACTCATCCAACACTAATAATAATAATACCACTACTCTATTGTACTCCCATGTACTTGTAATATTGGACATCCTTTTCTATGTGTACTTACAATTATACAATCATCCTGTCCATATATATATAGATTGTGTTATGAGTATATTAGTATATGAGTATATTAGTATTATGTGTATTAGTACATTAGTATTTGTATATTAGTATAATGTATGTGTGTATTTGGTATATCA
>NW_003547526.1:15102-17187 GCF_000090795.2 Amphimedon queenslandica | reverse complement strand
TAGGCAAGCAGACAATTGGTATGCTGGTCATCAGAAGAACAAGGTCAAATGGAGACATGCAACATGGATTATACGTCTAGTATCACAGGTTAAGCTGGTCATCGGATGAGGAAGATATAGGCAAGCAGACAATGGGTATGCTGGTCATCAGAAGACCAAGGTCAAATGGAGACAAGCAAAATGGATTATACCTCTAGTACTAGCATCATTTGTAATTTGGCCTTTAAAAGGTAACATTCTTTTTCTTTAATTTGTCATAATATATATCACTTTTCTATGTAGGTGGGTGGTGGTCTGGGGTGCCAGCAAAGCAGTGGCACTTTTTCACGACAGTGCTGGCCACTGTTCCCTCAAAAGGAAGCACAATACCACTGCAAAACAATAAAAGTAATTTTACAGACAAGACTACATAACTTTGTAATTTTATTTTGTAAAATTTTTAATCATATTTATGTACTCAATTTATATGATCATTCGCATAGATCTACACAGCTGCTTGTTCAGGCTTGCCCCTTTAATGTTCTATATTCTTCTGCTATATCTACTTTGTATTTGAAACATGTTGGTACTAATCATTTCCAAGCCGTTAGGTTTATTAATATATCTTAAGCATTGATTGTTGATGGAAAGTGGGCATGGAGAATGGGAGGTTCATCTTCTTAAAAACATTGATTGTTTAGTGTCACTTCTATTTCACTGGTAGTACATTGTGAGTGATGTCTGAGTTTGTTTAAACCATTGCTACATATCAACCAGTAATGCTCAGTATCAAGCGATCATACTGCATTCAGAAAGTGAGATTTATCAATGTATATAACAGTGAATATTGATTACTGTAATGGACAGGGAGAGGGTGTGAAAGAGGTTCACTGTTATTTTGATTTTAGCATTAATTTGAAAATTGTGTGACTATCATTTATGTAGACAGAGGGTTAGGAAGGGATGAATCTGATCTGGATTTTGTTTGTGGCTTGTTCTACATGTTTATAACAAACACGTGCTTATGGATCTGGGCACTGCGGAAAAATTTTGAAGGACAAGACAAATTTTAGAGTAACTATGAAAGTTGTCATTATACTTGTACATGTAGTATCATTCATATATTAATGATCATCATACATGTTAATGCTGCCGTCAATGCTGTGCACATTACTTATATATTAATGCTTGTTAGCTGATGTCGCGCATTATGCTGCCATCAATGCTGTGCGCATAATTATGTTAAGGCTTGCCAGCTGATGTGGCACATTTGAATGATGGTGCCATCAATGCTGTATGCATAATATATGCTTGCCAGCTGATGTTGCGCATCTCTTGTTGATTATTGTTGTAACATGTGCATGTTCTCCTTAACAAAAAAATGTTTGCACATTGGAATATCTTCAGGTAAATAATGTCATTGGATATTAAGCAAGTCATGAAAGTATCTTAAGGTACAACGGGCTGAACGCACAATTTAAATTTCGGAACACAAATTGTTTTCTTTATACTTTTTCTACAATATATAACTTTTTCAATTTTTTTCTCAATAGTGAAATGCAATAAACTTTACTAAACATTGTAAAATGGATGAAAACTGAGTGAAAAATTCTTGAACATGATGAAAGTACTTTAATTTTTAGTAATATCATTGTGTTTATAATATTATTTTCTATTGACGTATGTTGCATCATTTGGCAAAAGTTTTTCAATTTTTGCAAAATGGGCTGCAATCTCTCATAAAGTTTTGTTGCTTTTCAAACATCAGTGTATCACAAAAGCATTTACTGCATACCAACTTGATTGAGTGTTTGCCTTCATTATGCCACGATTGCAAGCTTTAGAGCTTCGTAGAGCCTGCATGAACCCCACCTTGCAATTAATTTTTCCTGCCAGTTTTATAATATACAGAGGTGTCCAGACATGATACAAGATCAAAGATGGCGTATAAAGTATAAAAAGTTATGCAGGAATTTCTTTTAATATTTAAAGTTAAATGATCTGTAACTTCTAAACAGTGCATAGTAAAAATTTAAAAATAGCACAAGTTGTACAACTTTTTCTTTACTATAAAACGGCAGCAATGAAAAAAATATTAAAATTTCA
>NW_003547526.1:9935-14841 GCF_000090795.2 Amphimedon queenslandica | reverse complement strand
TTTCTGTTACTATGCTTTACAGGTAATTACAGCTAGAAATGATTTGCTGATTCAGCAATACTTTCCTTGATATTGGAATGTGCAATATAATTAGGGCAATTCTGGATTTAGATTGTTGTGACTAAATTAATTTCTTTTTTAAATGTACTTAAATGTTGTGTTGCAGCTCCAAGATAAGTAGTTGCATTACGCGGTAGGAGGTGCCACTTTACATCTGCCTAGGTTTCATATTACTTTAGTCTTAGCAATGGTAAGATGGAGAGTATTATGAGATGTTTTATGTATTTTGGCATGGGTTACGACCCTTGAAATAGGTAAATTTATCAGTTTCTAGATTTTCTCTAATATTCAGTGATCGATTTTTGTGTCATCAAGTGATGTGATGTCACCGCAGCCCCAATCTATCTTGTAGGCTTTTCTGCTTTCACTAGACAAGATGGTGATGAAGTTCATAAGAAAGTTCATCCTGAGTTTATCTAACTTCAATTTTTTTGGGATCTGAAGCACTCATTTTGAGGTTAACTTATTGTAGTATATTGAGACAGTCGGCAAACTGAGTTAGCCTTGAGTATGTTAGCTTCATTTGAGTGTTGATGGTGGAGTATAGAAACCAAGGCCTGCTTCATTCCCAGTAAAATATGTGTGTATTGTTACTATTTCTACACATAGTTCCTCATACTGTATTATTTAGTTATGGAACCAAACAACTTAGAAGAAAGAAATAAAGTAAAAAGAGAATGAAGTCATTAGCCCTCAAGGAATAGCCCAGAGAGGTCCAATACAGGAAATGGGATTTTGCAACTGCTGTCGGTATGCCAATATTAATTTTGTGACTCTTCTCAAAGTAACAAGGATGTTCTAATAATAATGTTTACACAGGATTGTGGACATTTTGTTATATATCATTGTGATTATGATGGGATTATTTAAGAATAATTGTGATTTTTTAACAGTTTTGACTCTATATGTGGTAACTATTAGATAGACCAATAGTTATTATGTTTTTACGTGTAATGTTAAATCTTTCTTTAATAGCAGTTACAACTAAAAATATGTATATTTTTGCTTTTAGAAATAATAAATGTGACATGTCCAAAATACATGGCTGCCAGTTGATATCTTTAGCTAACGAGCAGTGGTGCAAATCAATGAGATGTAAAAGAAATTTAAGATGAAAAATGACAGTAATTCAGATCAGAATGGAGCATGGCTGAGTACCTTTTCCTCTGGTTTCTATATCAAAATCAACCAATTTTCTCATTCAATTTGTAAATCTACAGGTATTTCTCAAGCAAAAGAAAAAATTACTTGCAAGTATACTTAAAATTTTTTCTACTTTGCGGTTTCAAGGCAAGCATAACGTGAATTTTGCTGCTTATGGGCCAAAGTTTGGTGAAACACCAATTTATTTACACAAAAATTAAGTTTAATTTTTGCCTAATTATTACATGTTAGCTATACATGGTGGTTTATGCTAAAATTGGTGAATTATGATTTAGAGTAACAGTTTGAGACTGGAAGATACCCAGCCACTTCTGGCTTTCTAGCATTACACCTTTCTTTGTAGTTTCGTAGAGAGAGATTAATACTATTGTGTTAATTATTATTTCCATTAATAATATTTGTAGAGGGGTGTGGTCCTCGCAGAGACCATGTGTGATAATAATTGAGTACGAGAGACAGAGTTTTTTCTTGAAAGATTTTTAAGTGTATTTCTCATCTTGTGAACTCGTGTGGCAGTCAAGCATTTGTAGAGGAGGCAGCCTGCCCCGTTAAATTTGCAGGTCCCACCAAGATACCCATAACCAGATCAAAAAGGATCCAGTTGACTGAAGAACATGCCTGCGACTAAGGCTGAGCTTAAAGCCCAGTTGGATGAGGCTCGCGCCCTAGCAGAGTCTTAAAAACCTGAACTAGGTCGAGTCACAAAACAGAAAGATGGTTTAGAAAGTGAGCTAGCAGAGATATCTGAGAAACTTAAATGTAATGAAGACCAGGTGCAGGAGCTACATACCTCAAATGAGGCCTAGGCAAATATCGAAGCTGTGTAGGACCAGATTGAGGAGGCTCAGTGGCATCTAGATCAGGCTGAGCAGCTTTCTGAACTCACTGTTTTGAGGGACAGAGGCGACGAGAAAGGAGATGCTTCATAATCATAGGAGTGAGTTGGAGTCTTGAGACTATTTGATTTTACTTTAGAGGGAGAAAATTGACAGTCTACAGAAGGAACCAGAGAGAGCCCATTGGCCAGGGATTGGTTCAGATGATACTACATCTGTTATGTTTCAACATCTCTGTTGTCATGATCGTCAGCAATTAAGCTGAGTGAAATACTACCTTAATTTAGTGGAGAAAACGCTGAGGATGACGGAGCATTCTCACTGTGGCTTTGTAGACTGGACAGAATTGCTTGACTGTACAAGTGGAGTGAGGGTGAGGAACTAGTGCAGTTCGAACTACTACTGACTGGGAGGGCTAAGAGGCTGTACGAGCTGTTGCTAGCTAGTGACCAAGGATCATACAAGGATGCTACAGAAGCACTTTAGAAGAGACTGACACCAGCTGGTAGAGAAGCACTCAAGTCAGCTCAACTAATGATGAGAAGGCAGCAGACTAATAAGTCTGTTGACATTTTTGCACACGATTTTGAGAGATTGTTTGAACATAGTTATGGACGAAGACAGGGTATGGATGAGAGTTTGTGTGAGATGCTGAAGCGAAATTTGTTTATTCAGGGACTGCTGTTGCAATGGCAGGAAAAAGTATTACCTTCCGCTGAAACATTCGCAGATGCTTTGTACCAGGCTAGGAGAATGGAGGAGCAAGCAAAGCAGTTAGTTAAGATGCATCCATTCGGTGTTGGTCAGTGTAATAATTTGACCACGCCCAGCAAGAAGCCACAGGAGTTCAATCCTAGTAGTCAGCATTAGCGCCTTAAATCAACTAAGGAGGGAACCAGATATTTGTCATCGCTGTGGCAGTATTAGGCATTTAATTTGTGATTGTCCAATGAAGAAGACAACTGAAACTCCAGGACAAAGGGAGCCTCATACTAATAATAATATATAGAAGGTAATCGGCAGAGTTAAAACAGAAGATGCAAGGATCTTCATCAGCAGTGGGTTGATGCAGAATTTACTCAATTAAGGAGAGCAGTTCAGGTAAATAATGTCACAGGATCTGTAGGTCCACTCTATTATTTTGATGTCGAAAGAAATAATTATGGTTAAAATTGAAAGAATGATGGATATAGTAGGCCAAAAGTACAAGCTTTAACACCCATTTAGGGCGTGGCTGGGCATGTCTAAGCTAAAACTTGGTTTCTGTGACCAATTTGATCAATGGTATCAAGAACCAACTCTTTATAGGTAATGGTGATGCTGAAGCAAAAATTAATGTTAATGGCAAGTGAACTTAAACATTGGTCAATTTGTCTTCACTTTCAGACTTCAGGCCAATAAAGGAACTCACAGAGCTTGAAGGCTAAAATTAAGTCAAATTGACTCAGTTAATGTCTACTTGAAATTGAATTTTTTTGCTGGAACTTTACCTTTTAGCTATACAGGGTTGTTTATGGTAGAGTTTCACTCTGTTGAAGCTAGCAGAACATTTTGCAGCGACATTCTTCACCTGAAATTGAAAAAAATTAATTCTGTGGTTAAACCTTATAACACAGGTGGAACTCAGTATGCATCTGGTTGCTGCGGAGCACACACTATCAATCTGAGTTTGCGTAACTGTACCAGATTAAGTTTTAATTGCATGCTTTATTGGACAAAAAGAAAGTAGATAAAAGAATACAGGTAGATTACACTTTACTGGTCCCAAGCAAAATCACCATTTTACTATGTTTACATCACTGGATGTGGTTACACATGTCATAAGCATCACATGCACATCTTACCTCTTGTGATCAACAGGCAAAATGGCCACCAATTCCATTGTCACAACTGGAATGATACTAGATGACATTTATGCTATATACAGCAAGACTAAGGATGAGATAGGCAAATAGCTGAGATGGCAAGGGGTTTTAAAAGACTTTACTGACCATGACTATCCTAAGTGCAGTAACGGGAGGATAAGCCTTACGTGGGACACTTCATATTCAAGGGATCTCATGGTTTGGAATTGCTCAGACATGTCTTGCAATAAGATCAGTATGAGGAAGGGTAGCTGGTGTGACGGGTCTCATCTGACTCTAGAGCAGATCCTGCAGCTGACGTACTGTTTGGTATGGCACTTAGAGCATTCCTACATTATGAGGGAATGCGGCATTGGCTCCAATTCTACAATTGTACATTGGTGCTATTTTGCTAGGGAAGCTTGTCTTATAGTGCTTGAGAGAGACAGCCAGCCACTTGGAGGATTGTAAAGTTAGATGAGTCAAATTTTAGGTAAAATAGGTTTAATAGGGGATGGAGGGTTGATGGCCTGTTGATGTTTGGAGGTATAGAAAGGGGATTGAAGAGGGGCTACAGGTGACTGCAGGACAAGTATGCTGCTACTTTGATCCCATTGATCAAGAAGTATAATTATTCTTCCGGGTACAAAAGTCATCCCTGAAAGTTGGAAGAGCTATAGTACCCATCAACAGGAAGGATATATTCATGGGACTGTGAACCATAGATTAGACTTTGTTAACAGTCAAACTGGGGATCACACCTAAACCAACGAGAGCACTTGGAGGGCAATTAAGCGATCTCTCCCTTGATCAGGTACTGTAATGGGAATGTACAATTCTAATTTCGCTGAGTATGTCTATCGGAAGCAGTACCTAGAAAAGACTGATGACCGCTTCTTCACATTCTTGAAGTACGCAAGGGACATCTGTCAGCCATCTTTGACGTAATGTCTCCTTTCACCCCTTCTCTTAACTATTCAACCAGTTCATTCAGAACTGATA
>NW_003547526.1:6116-8017 GCF_000090795.2 Amphimedon queenslandica | reverse complement strand
TTTGGATTTGGATTTTTTGAAGGTACCTGTCACTCAGTCAACTGTAGGTACATTGGCATGCATGCATATAGAATGTATGGGGTCTACGTAGTTGGTGTCCTAGCATAAATGTTTGACCTTTATGATTATAATATTAACTTTTGTATATTAAATCGTGGAATATCTTTCATTTGTTTAATATATCTTTCATTTGTTATATACTACAAATCTTGTAGAAAATGGTTAATATTTTGTCAGTTATTACTACCATAAACACCTGCCTTTGCTACACAACAGATGGAGTGGCTATTTTTCCCAATATATCACATCTGACTTGTTACTGACATCATTGTGTCGATATATTTAATGTGATTAAATTTGTTTACGTAGGATCATTATTTTGGAGGACAGCTGAAAAAGTCAAGCTGTTCTACTATAAGACTACCACCACAAAGGTTATACAAGATCAGTGGTATTTAATCAACCTAGAGCCAAAGCAACTGTAGAATTTCTTGATAAAGGATTAAGGAAACCAGATAAATCTACAGCTCATTCTTGTAGAGCTGGAGCTGATCAATCTATATTATTGCAAGCTGAAAATGCTTTATTGCAAATAAAGTTAAGCATGTTAAATGATATTGTTGAGGCAGTAGCTTCATCCTGTCAAAGTACCATTTGCATGAAGTACAGCCACTTTACAAAGCATGATGCTGTCAAGAAGTCATTGGCTGCCTTTGGCTGCCATTTATTGTAGAGGAGTGGCTGATTTATGACCCAACATGTCCTCTCTGCTGTGCTACTGTCTTTCTCGAAAATGTCAGAACTATTGCAATAACAAAGCCACTGGCTGATGTATTATCTAGGATAGAGGGAAATCATTAATTAAATCTAAATAGTAGCTATCAACTGCCTCGACCGCACTAATTTTTTGCACAGAAATCTGCATCTTGTTTATCTTAATTATCTTCACACAAATTTTATCAATTCACTCCTTCAAATGAGTATAGTAAAACGATTTGTCACTTCTGTACACTGTAATATTGCTGTTTGTAAGAAATAACCATATCCAGAGATGACATCACTAAACATTATAAGCGTTACTCGGTAATATATTGAAGAACAGTTGATCCTGCAGCAAAATAAGGTCACGCCTTGTTGCCAATGGATCTAATCCAAAGTTACTCTCAATACATAAATGGCCTCCTTGAGACTCGTAGTATTAAGTTGCACCTTCTATACTTGAGATTTGGTCTTGAAGTAAAACAGTGAAATAATAATTATATTCAGTTATTTTATTTCAAACTCCTAATCGTATTTAAAAAGCAAAAGTTGTTAGGACAAGTCTATTACTGATACTAATAGCTAAACTTAAGATCTGCTTACAGGGAATACAGTGATTTTTCCATGACTCTACAAATCTTTCAATGCCAGCATGAACCACTCTTCATGATATGAATGGCTACACAAAACTTGGTGGTTCAATTTCCCATATAGACATACACATCATCAACTAAGGAAATTAATTTAATTTTCACAGGATAGTTAGTAATGCAGTAGCGTTACAAAGTAGGACTCACCCCACTTTACAATTGCTGGAACAACTTTTGCAGCCTTGCTATATCGGGAAAACAAGCTCCTATGCTAACCAGACTTTATAGAGGACCTTATCTTGACCAGAGGACCCCATTGGTACCCATAGCTTGCTCTAGAATTTGTCTAAGAGAAAAGCAAAAAATCACCCTTTTGTTCGCCTGTTTTGTTGTCCTGTCAATACAATTGTGGGTGTGTATCTCAGTATCAGTTGGTGCAACAAGGATAATTGTTACACCAATCTACTCCAACAGTCTATGCGCAGGTCCATGTCCCATCACATCGTTCTTCAAGTAAAGAAAAAGTGATACTGTGACTGCTGGATAAAGCTA
>NW_003547526.1:3513-5091 GCF_000090795.2 Amphimedon queenslandica | reverse complement strand
CACTTATTCAGTAGTACCTGCAACATAATTCTACAACCACACTCAAATAATTACAATTCAGCCTGAGTAGTCATTCATGGGTAAAAAACGTATCATGAAACTGTAAGAAAGAAGCAAATAGTGGGTTGTTCATAAAACATCCATTTAAAGCAACCACAAATGATGAGAAGGTAGTCAGATCAGTTACTCTTGGTATAACCTATACCATGGATCTGAGGAAGAAGAAACAAATAGTGAAAAGTAAAAAGAACATGAGACATTTGATAAACCAACTTCAAATGATTAAAACTGAGTTTGATCAGTCACTCATTCTATAAAATGTACTTTGAAAGCGAGAAAAGAAGAAACAAAATTAAGAGTTAAAAGTCAATAGGACAAAAATTTTCAATAAAAAGTCAAAATTCATGAAAACTAAGTTTCATCAGTCACTCTTGTTACAGATTTCAGGTATACACTGGAAAGTAAACTTCTTTCGAATCTGGATTAGGCAACCGTGTTGTCAAAGACCAAACTTCTGATATCCATCATGAAAACCATTAATTATTCTGTGACAACTTCTTTTCCAGATTCAAACTGTTCTCTGATGTCCTACAAAGCAGCATCTATGCATGTGGATCAATAAAATCTAATCGATGAGGATTTCAACCACAGATAGCGTCATGACTAAAGAGAGGACTCCCCTCACATAGGAGATAGTATTACCTTCAAAGTCAGAAAATCTCCAACTAATTGTATCTGTGTGCCAAGACACCAAATCTGCTACCGTTTCATGAACCTTTTCCAAGACATTACCTGTAGATTTAGTAAACTGTAAACTCAGGAATCGACAGCATCCTGTTTTTCCATGTCCTGAAGCCATCACCTAATATAAATGCTACATGGGAGGTATTGATCGCAATGACCAGCTACAACAGTACAATCACGTCCGCCTCAAATGTAAAAAGTACTACAAATACATCTTCTGGATTTCATTTGCCATCACCCTTACCAATTCCTTCATTATTGCATCTGATGTAGCTCTTTATAGCAATATAAAAGAATATAGGACACTACATGCAAAAGCCTCGCTTCAAGGTGATTGTTTAATAATAGAAGGGGACAAAAACCATGTATTTCAAAAAAGTCATTTTGCTCAAAGCACTTTCCTATGAAAGGTGATGGCAAGCAACACCCTTGCACATACTTCAAGGCTTATGGCATAAGAAAAGACTCAACCTGGCACTGTCAGGATTGTAATGGTTATTGTGTCATAAAGGTGATGCATAGAGAGACTGCTTTCTTTTTTTCCATAAAAAGTACTGTTTGAGTGATGTTATCTAGCAGCAAGTAGTACAGTATGTCTAGTGTAGTATGCAAAAATATTTGTAGAGTGTAACATCTATAAGTGAGTGGGGTGTGTATAATAAAGCCTAATAGAACATCTTGTAAACACAATATTACTTGACATTCAAAATAACTTAACACTGATTCCTGACACTGGTTTACTTGAGGCTATAATGTTTACCTATTTCAAAAATGCTATTTGAGTTGAGCCCATCATACACAGGTTAACATGTTAAATGCAACATCAAGCAGCAT
>NW_003547526.1:0-2271 GCF_000090795.2 Amphimedon queenslandica | reverse complement strand
TTTAATTTTTTATGTTCTTTAAATTACTGTGGCTCTGACCCTTTTGCATCTTTAGATAGAAGTATTATCAACAAGTTTAGAGCCGCTTTACTTATTTTCATCTAGTAAGAAGGACAGATTATATTTTCTCAAGACGCTTACCAAATATTTGTAGTTTCTTCTGCATAATCATGTGACCAGACTAAGACTATGAGAAGTCTCTTGCAAATGGATAAGCCCAAGGTTACACAAATTTAGTAGATTCTACTTGCTACAGCACCTTTACTTGAGCCTTTACTCCAACTTTTCTCAAAAAAAATTTGTGGGGCTTACTTGCTTTGCAACAAGCATAGCAACAACGGCATTTATGTTGTTCTCTGAGAGGAGGTAGTTTTTTTGCTTGTAGTACCTTCTCTATTGTCCAGATCTTCCATATATCAATGTGTCGAACCCCATTGATCTTCTTTAATACCTTTATAGTTACATTTATGCTTTGCCATGATTGATACACATGAATCAATGCAGAAATTCATACTTCTTGATGCTCATTAGCTTTCAGCTTCTTGTTTTACAAGACACTTGTGCAATTGAAGGACAAACTTCCCATAAAGTTTGGTAAAAAGTTTCAACTCTTACTGCAAGATACATGTTGCTGAACATAGGCCACAAAATTAATATTTTAGTGCAAATTAATTTTGTACGGGGGATTAACAGGTACCATTAATATTCGGTAATAAAGGGTTAATTTTTTCAACGAAGCTTATTTTGCTTATTTTCAGTAGAGCTTTCAGAGGCAGATGATGCAGCTTTCCATATAAAGTGATAATTTCCAACATAGGAAAGATGGGTGTATGTAAAGTGGTCTATGAGATGACTGAGTCCTTTCTGTAGTTCTTGAATATATAAATATTTATGTCTCTTATCTTTGGGACTAATGTCATAAACACATTGTTTGTAATACTCAGGTGTTGAAAGAATAGCATTTTCTAACTCAGATAACAAAGAAGGCACACTTGACAAAGACTTACCATGCGAAAAACAGAGAATATATCTGAAAATAAAACAGATCGCTCAGGGAAAGAATGATGTTCCTTCATTGCATTGTTTCTAATTGATACATAAGAAGCATATGATGCCAGAGATTCAACTAAGGCAATCAACTAATTTCTAAAGAATCTCCACTCTGTCTGCTGCATCCAGCTGCTCATGACGTATTCCTGTAGTTAAGTTGAGTACTGAAGGAGTTAGTGTGCTCATATTGGAAATTGATCGTGTCCCATGCTTAAACAACTCAGGCCTGTTCAAACCAACAAAAGGCTTAAATAGTATAGGGATGGGACTAGCAAGCACATCATGATGCCCATCCAGATACTATTGTGTATGTTGCTCAAATTCAATAGAAACGGCTTGGCATAAACATCAGGATCAGCCCACCCATTTGCATTAGATTCACAAATTTCAACAATCTTATTATAAAGTCTAGTCAGTTATAAAGTCTGGCTTATTATAAAGACAGTACCCAACATAGTCATCAATTGTGTCCAAAGTTAGGACACAAACTTCCTCCTCTAACAGTGGTGATAAATTATGGTACACTAAAGCGAGACATCAAACCAGACACTAATGCCTGGCTATTGAAGGGTCAGAGTTATCTCGAAGAGGAAATGCTTCTGGCCAACTAGTAAACCTGTCAATGCAGGTGCAGGAGATAGCGGTGTCCCTGAGACAGAGGTAGGGGGCACACAATGTCAATGTGAATCTTATAATAAAGTGAGTCCGGAGAGAGCAGAGTCGTCGAATGACTTTAGAATGCTGACAGGGAAGACATTATCTGGTGAACAACTTAATATGAGAGTGCATTTTTGGTGAGCAGAAATAAGCTGCTAAGCAGCTCAAATGCCTGGAAAACAAAGGCTGTGCAATGTGTCAAAATTTGACCTCCTGAGGAAAGGTGGGACCACTGGTTGTGGCGTATTTTGTGACATCACAAGTAATATGATTAGATAGAGAAAGAGAAAAGGGTTGAAGAATGAGAGAGTGGTGTGGTGATTCCACTGAGGGGAAACTACAATTATCTTGAGCTGCTGCCATCGCTTCCAAGTCAATTGCATGTGTAGAACCAACTAAGTTGAGCTCTATCCTCAATAAGGCATCAGCTACGATATTATGGGGACCCTGTATATGACGAATATCATTTTAAAATTGGGCCATGAAGTCTAAATGTCTGAGTTGCTGTGGGGAATGTCTTTCAGACTTGGTAGACAATGAAAATATTAGTGGTTTATGATCCAT
>NW_003547522.1:10617-17270 GCF_000090795.2 Amphimedon queenslandica | reverse complement strand
TTACACTAGCTTCTTTAACTCAGTCAGCCCTGTTTAAAGTGGGCCAGCACAGTTTCATTTGATAGTGTAAACAGTAACCAAACTGAGCTGAAGTGAGCTGGGCCAAACCAGGCCAGCATGGTTAGTACAGCAGGGCCAGCTCAGTCTGACTCAGCACGGTTTGGCCCAGTTCCGTAGTGTAAACGTAGTATGAAGGTCAAGCTTAGCAGCTTGAGCCAGGGCCTGAAAAACTTGAGCTAAAATTATATAGATTCATTCATAATTCCATTTATGGCATTAATTTCATTCAGTGATCGTCCATCCACAGTCTTGTGAGAATAGTTTATTCAATGTTACTCCTAATTGTAACAGGGTATGAACCATGAAAGAACTCATACTCTAAACTTTGTATAGAATGCATTGAAATGATCTTATCAAGATGAACTCTCCATCCTATGAATTGATGATAGCAAGGTGTTGTAATAAGTGATATACCTTATGATTCAATTGAATTACAAATAGTTTATCTTACACAAAGTTTTAGAGTAGATAACAAGTTTTTGCACTTCTTTGCCTATATAGCTAACTCACCTCTGTAATTTGTGGAACTGATAACTTGACTGAGTGAAGAGAATTTTTGAACGATAGGATGACTGATAGGGTTGATTGTAGTATTCAGATGGAAGTAAGTTGTATCTTTTAATTCTTAAAAAGCCTGCTTTTAGCTCAGCTTTTTATTATACTGTCTGCTCTAAAATGCCTGTGTGATACCATGCAAAGTTGCAGACAATAGTCACATACGTGTTGGCATTCAAGAGGAGTGCACTGCACCAAGAGTTCTTGACTGCACACTGCACACACCCTGGATAATACCATGACTTATGATATTATTATTATTCACCTTTTTATGTTTCTGTATCTCTTCTTCTATCCTGCCACTTTCTTTTTATTTCTATCTTTCATAGCCTCAGAGTGGTGAGTCTGAAGATGCTGGTTAGTTATTATATTTAAAGAATCATGACAATGTACATGTATGTACTAGTTAAGGTTCAATTAAAGCCTCTTACTTCTGCTGATGGTTCGATGCCAACTGCTAATGCCTCTGACAATATATGTAACAATGAAGAACAAGTCACTGAGTTTTTCTCATCTGATGATGGTAAAACCTGTAACTAATTTTTGGTATTTTGTTTCATAATGTGTGTGTTGCACTTGCATTGCATGGAGCATCATGCTTCACTACTTTGAAGCTTCTACCAATAGCTAAAGCAACATGCAACTGCTGTATATAAAGGCCTTTATACATGAGACAACTTGTTGCTAAGCTGTTCTATTTCTGGAAATATCTTGCTCACAAGATCAAATTAACCACAAGTGTTGCTAGCAACAAGCTGCCTAGTGTATGAAGGCCTTAATTTGTGCCCTATTTCTTTTATAGTAATGTGTGTATTAAATTTCATATAGATAAATGTGGTTTTACACCACTTCACAAAGCCTGTATGGATAATAAATGTGATGATGTTGCTGAATTGTTAAAGAATGAAGCAGTGGATATCAATGCTACTGATAAGAATGGATGGACACCACTTCATTATGCTTGTCAGTTCCGTAATGAAAGAATTGTTAGGCTTCTTATTGATAAAGGAGCTGATTGTTGTAAAATTGATAACGTTAAGCGTACACCACTTTATATTGCTTGCTTGCGTGGTCATCATCAAATTGTCAACATGATCTTATCATCATGTTCCGAAGAAGACAAGAAGCAGAAAATGCTAGATGCTATAGACTCTATTGGCTATACACCACTTCATGTTGCTTGTGAGGAAGAGCATACAGAAATCATTAAAGTCCTACTTCAGAATGGAGCTAATCCATGCATCTCTAGTCAAGAGGATCCTCTTTATAGCCGCCTGATGAATGCAAGCAAAGATGACGATATTGGTATTTCAGTTTGTGATGGTCCTGATGGAGCAAATATCAATAATAAGTCAAAAGAAATGATTGAGTCCTTAAGGCAGAATGAGCCCGATAATCATTATTCATTATCATGCCGTATTAATGGCAAAAGCACTTCCCAAAGAATTAGTTCGAGATTTTTTGTTGGTTTTACTCCGCTACATGTTGCTGCAAAGAAAGGTTTAGAAGTTTTACTTGAAAGATCTAATCATCATATTGATCAGACTGATACATATAAGGTAAAAGTCAGGGTTTATTTGATTATAATAATTGTTATTATTATCATAGCGTACAGCACTTCATCTAGCCTGTCAAGTTGATAATAAAGAAATTATTGAGCTTCTTATTAAAAAAGGAGCTGATTGCTGTAAAATTAGCAATAAGGGTACGCCACTTTATATTGCTTGCTTGCATGGTCATCATGAAGCTGTCAACACAATCTTATCATTATGTTTTGAAGAAGACAAGAAGCAGAAAATGCTAAATGCTATAGATTGTAAAGGCTACACACCACTACATATCGCTTGTGAGCAAGGGCATACAGAAATTGTTAGAGTAATACTGAAGCATGGAATTAAACATCATGATTCTCACTCTCAAATTGAATCAGATCTCAACCCCATTGGTGTAAGAGATATATAAATTATTATTTACTATTATCTTGTCTTTGATGGCCATATTATTATGTATTATTATTATAATGTAGTATATACCACTTCATGTCATCTGCAGCAAAGGATATACCGAAATAGTTAAATTACTTCTGGAGCACGGTGTTGCAAGTGATGTCAATTCCATGGATATTGATTTTCAAGTATGAAGCATTATAATTTATTATTTTAGTATTTATTATTATGTAGATTACACCACTTGGTATTGCTTGTATGAATGGACATAAAGATTTAGTTGATTTACTACTGAAGCAAAATGGAGTCGATGTCAATAAGAGGAATAAAGCGGATCAAGTAATAAAATAATATATTATTGTTTTAATTATACAATTATTACAGACAGCACTTCATTTAGCCTGTGAAAAAGGATGTGAACAAGTAGTTGAATTACTACTGAAGCATGTTAAAGTTAATATCAATGTCACTGATAAAGATCAAGTAATATCTAGAGTTCAATTGAAATGGTAATTATTAATTATTAGCATACAGCACTTCATTTAGCCTGTGAAAAAGGACATGACAAAGTAGTTGAATTACTACTGGAGCATAAAGCTAATATCAATTGCATTGATCAAAATGAAGTAAGAGATATGGTTATTATATTATTATCATCAACAAAAGAATAATTATTACGTATTAACAAAAATATAAATATAGTGTAGGTTAGAGATACTGATAAAGAAGAAAAATAACGACAGAATATATAGTACCAGTAATAATAAAAAGAGAGAAAGAAAGGAGAGGGGGAGAGAGAGTGTGTGTGTGAAGTGAACAATAAGAACAAAGATTAGGAATAATATTAGAATTAAATACTTAGTGACAGTAATAAAATTAAGAGAGTATACAGAGTAATAAGAAGTTAAGAACATAGGAGTAGTTAGATAATAAAATCATTGATGCCATAGCCATCCTCTAAACCAATGCCCCCCACTTTGATTTTGAACCTCTAATGCACAAGACTTCGAGAAAAGTCTTTATCTCAGGACCAACAAGACCATCAACTGATATGCATAGGAGAGTGAAGCTGGCATGATGGTCTTCACAAGCAGTACTGTATTTAGCTTCCTTCTCTCTCTCAGTACTCTTTAAAACAGCCTCAGGGGATTTGGTAAGGTAAGAGGGGGCGTCAGTATCAACTATTCTGATGTCAAATAGTGCTGTTGTTTAAGGCTACCAGACTCCTCTTGCACCCAGATCAGCTATTAATGAATTAGATGGTGGGTTAGAGGAGGTGCCATCTTTCACAATGGGCTCCTTCACTGTTTGTGCCCACACCAGGGATGAGAGAGAAAACAGTAGATCACAAATCTCGTTATGTCTGTATATGACCAATCCACCCCTGGCCCTTCTACAGTCTAGAGCATGTGAAGTAGTAAATACATCACCACAACCATCACAGTGAGGTGGAAGCTCAATAAGGGGTTTCATGTATCTTGTTATTATTATTATTATTTATTATTATTATGCTAAGCAAATGGTGACGGAAAGACAAAAACAGATGAAAAAGGAGGACCATGTTATTATTATTATTATTATTATTATTATTATTATCATTACTATAGTATACAGCACTTCATATTGCCTGTGTCAAAGGACATACAAAAATAATCAAACTACTTCTGGATCATGAAGCTGATGTTAAGAAATGTGATAAAGAAGGTCTTAATCCTCTTGAGGTTGCTGTAAAGAAGGGTCAAAAGTGAGAATAATTATGATTATTATGACTCATGATTTTATTATGTCAAGTTATTTTTATTTACAATTTAGAAATGCTGCAATGGCTATAGTAAATAGTGCTAAGTGGCAGAATGCATTACGTAAATACACTGGAGGTGATAACAGGGACAAAAGCACTGGGATATCATGCTGTTGCAATTATAGAAAGACTGATCAATTCACTACACCAATGAGAAGGATAATTAAGAAGATGCCAGGTTACTCCCATAGCTGTGTGTGATATAACTATTGAATAATGTACTCATGTTTGTGTTGCATTTTTATTAACTTTTTACATTTATTCTTCTTTAGATGTAGCTAAGGTTGTTTTTGATCTCTGCTGTAAGAGTGAAGCACCACAATATCATCCTGATCATGAGATTACTTTTAATTATGAGTTTCTTGATGATTTTGATAAGCTGTAAGAATAAATTTGTTACTTCTATTACCTATTGATACTTCTTCAAAAAGTGGATCAAGATTTTCAAATTGGCCTCCACCAGCAAAATTTTACTCTATTGAAAATCATTGTCTTACTATTCTTGTAAGTAATGAGTGTAAAAATGTAATTATCATTATTATTATTAAATATTATTTTAGGCTAAGTCACCAAGAAAAGATTTATTAAAGCATCGACTTGCTGCTACTCTTCTTGATCAAAAATGGAATAGATATGGATGGATAGTTTATTACGTTAATTTCATATTTTATTTTTTGTTTGTCCTTTTACTGACATTTTACGCTCTCACTGTCCATCGACCCAATTCAAAAATATGTAAGTTATTAGTAAGTAGTTTATTAGAATTATTTTCAATAGGTATAGAGGTATCTGAAAATGAAAATGAAATATTTACTGAGGAATCTGGAAATGAAACTGGCTTATTTATTGATTGCTTTTCAGGCACCAGTAAGTAAACTATAATCATGGGACTGTCATGAGACATGTTGCATTAATTTAGAGTTATCTCCAAGATATTATCCTATTGTTGGTCTATGCCTGCTAGTTTATTCTGGATTCATGATAATACGAGAAGTATTTCAGCTTTTTTGGTTCAGAAAACAGTATCTACTCAGTTTTGTCAACTACTTTGAAGTCCCACTGTTTATTTTTACAATAATATTTGCATCAGTGCGTAGCGACCAGTGCTATTGTACTCGTCCATGGCAGTGGCAGTTTGGAGTGATTGCTGTATTCCTCAGTTGGATGGGACTTGTATTCTCAATAAGGAAGATACCAGTAGTTGGAATATATGTAGTAATGTTTATTACAATTTGTGAAAACTTTATCAAAGTTCTCATCCTTGCCTTACTATTAATCTTGGCCTTTGCAGTTCCTTTTTATATGATGTTTTATGATCCCCAAAAAGAAAAGGTAAGGCCGTAATGATTTATGTATATTTTCAGTTTATTTCTCTCTTTCTCTCTATAGCGTACTCCATTTATCACTCCATGGAGGACAACCCTTAAAACAATAATAATGACAGTAGGGGAATATGAGGTGGATTCATTATTGCTACAGAATAGTGAAATGCACTTGTCTGATGATGATGTACAGTATCCAGTGGTTACATTTTCATTATTAATTGTGTTTGTGGTTTTAATGCCAATCCTATTTCTTAACCTATTGGTATGTTCATATTCTATTAACTCACCACTCACTGACTAACCCATATATAGATCAGTTTGGCTGTTGATGACACCCAAGAAATTAAAAAATCAGCTGATACTCACAGACTAACTCTGAGAGTAAGAATTGTGATTGTGTCTACAGCGTAGTATACTATTACTGTATAATCAATGTCATAGGTTGAATTTACACTACCTATTGAAGACTTTCTAAGATGGTTAATAAATTTTTTTGCTAAAGAAAGATCCTGGCTGCCAACGAAAGCAAAAAAATTGCAGAAATTTTGACAGAGAAGTCAAAGAAGGCCATTGATGTTAAAAATAAGCAAAAACCAAATCAGCACAATTTCTTGAAAGAAAAAATTGACAAAATTGAAAAGTCTATTGCTACTGAACCTTCGGTGAGTAAAATCTGACAGTATAATCTTTTTTATTGCACAGTATTAACTTTTAATAAAGGCAACTGTAACTGATGTTGAGAATCAGATAAAACCATTATCCGAGGAAGTGAAGGACTTACGCAGTACGGTTGCCTCAGTATCTCGAGAAGTAAAGGACCTTCACAGTTCAGTATCCCAGGACCAACGTAGTTCAGTATCCGAGGAGGTGAAGGATCTATGTAGTTCAGTATCTCAGGAGGTGAAGGATCTACGTAGTTCAGTGGATCAGTTGTTAACTATTGTTAACAGTTTGAGGAATGAATAC
>NW_003547522.1:2733-10500 GCF_000090795.2 Amphimedon queenslandica | reverse complement strand
GTAAATAAAATGTGGCCACAAAGAAATTGTAAATGGGATTTAATTTTCTGAAGTATAACCATCTGTGAAAGTAGCAAAATTTGTTATCTACAAAAATAGGAGTATATTAATGGCTTCATTACCACCTGCTGATTTTGGATACTCTTGTTGCTACTATTAGTAATGAATGTGCCATTTAATTTACTCATGTTGAAAAGATGTCATCTTTATAAAAGAGTTAACATTATGACAATGAGATGTGAATCACTAAACTGTATATATAGTACTGTTAATAATTATACATGTACTGAGCAATAATCCCTTGTCATTGCTTTTTATCAAAAAGAGCAATAGAGAGGGCAAGTGAAGGCTATTGAGGTAAAGGAGACTGTGCCACCTTCTTTCTTGGATACTTTAAGAAGAGGCCAAGCTGTAATGCTGATAGTACAAAGCCCAAGAAATTGGGGAACTAAAAATGAAAATATCACTCAAAATTATTGTTTATTAATGACACAAAGCTACATTAAATTTGTATTTATTATGTGAAGTGAAGTTAGTCCAAAATCGATTCACATTATCAGTTACATAGATAGCAGGCAATTAGAAATATGGTCAAAGTCATGCATGGGGAAATAGCTATTTTGAGTGAATGTATAAACTTAAATTTCCTAAACTGACACAAAGAATAACAGTACATGCAAGTAGTGTACCACTAGCTCACTTATCATTTAAATCCAAAGCCATGGACAATAATATTTGTAATAATACTACACTATAGTACATTGCAGCATTTAGAGCATTTAGAGCATTCTAGTACAGTCAATTGAAGTAGGTGTACATTGTACTGATGCATGAATGAACGAATTCCTAGTATGTACATGAAGTGATGAACACAGATTTGTACTACAAGTACAAATATGAAAATTCTTTAATTATGCATGTACAGCTGCACTTGTATCCTGTACATGTCTTCCTAGATTTCCAATTTGTTCAAGTACATGCACAAATTTAAAAAAATTCAATCCCCACATGTTCATAAATACTGCATATACTGATAGTGGCTTAGTGTATATGAATCACAACTAGTGTTTTATTTACTCTCTTACAGTGGTTGAGAACATATTAGTGGAAAATTACAGCAATTACAAAATTACAAATCACAAAATTACAACACAAATTAGCTACTAATTTGTGGGAAGTTTTGTACATACGACATAAAGGAACAAATATTCCTAGTATACATGCATGAATACAGATTTGTACTACAAGTACAAATTTGAAAATTCTAAGAAAAACTCCAAGTCAATATAAAAGTACATGCATGTGAACATAATTTTATAAAATTTTGATTTGTTCAAGTACAAGTCAATCCCCACCTGTTCACATAAACCACCACATTCATCTGTAATGAAGCAAAGCAGATACAATCACAATGTCATTCACTAACTAACTCTCCTTCTCTACCCCCCTCTCTCTCTCCTCTAAGTATATATTGTAATTGAGGCATAATCCTTTCTTTAATGATTATTTTTAGCAACTTAGTAGCAATTTATTACGCAATACAGTCTGTAATAGATAAACTTGTAGCAACTATCTTTCATTTTAAAATTCAGTAATGAAATAACTCTTGTAAAAACAGTTTCTGGTTGCTACTGTGAATATAATTTGGACAAAAATAGAAATACCGTATAGCGCTTTATTTTGGTGGCGTTTTATTATGGCGATTTTGCTGTAAAATTATAATTGGCAGTTTTTGTGTAGATATGCATTACTGAGCATACGCATTAATGATTGGTGGCTTTAATATTGGCGATTCTGCTTGCAAACCACCAATCGCCAAAATAAAACTCCGCCAAATTAAAGCGCTATACGGTAATTTAAAGTGTTCTTTATAAACTTTATCATTAGTGAATAGGCAGAATATGATGAAATATATTGACTGAAGGACTGAACCAATGAAATTAACAAACATCATTGGATCATCATTCACTACAATACCATAACCACATAAATCACCACATTCATCTGTAATGAAGCAAATCAGATACAATCACAATATCATTCACTAACTAAATCTCTTTCTCTCTGTAATTGAGCTATTCCCCTTTTCTTCAATCATTATTATTTATATCTAATTTAGTGCTTTTGCATGTTATCATTTAAATCCAAACCCATGGACAAAAACACCTACAATAATAACTGTAATAATACTACACTATATTACACTAGTGATAAGTACATGGTATTTGGAGCAACTTTTAAAATTTACAAAAATCGATTTTTGATCAGAATCAGTCCAAACTTTCTACACAATGTAAGTAAATTTAAAAATATATTATTATAAAGTATTCTTTCCTAGTGATTTTTATAAAATAACCTGTACTATAACACTTTAATGGCAAGCTATTGGAGTACAGTCAATTGAAGTACATGTACATTGTACTGATGCATAAATGAACAAATTACTAGTATGTACATGAAGTCAGAAACACAGATTCCTACTACAAGGACAAATATAAAAATTCTAGGAAAAATTTTAATTATACATGTGCAGCTGCTCTTTTATCCTGTACATGTCTTCCTAGAATTCCAATTTGTTCAAATACGTGCACAAATTAAAAAATTCAATCCCCACCTGTACATAGATGCATATACTGATAGTGGCTTAGTGTATATGAATCACACCAAGCATTTAATTTACTCTCTTACAGTGGTTGAGAATATTAGTGGAAAATTACAGCAATTACAAATTACAAATTTACAAATTACAACTAAATTACAACACAAATTAGCTAATAATTTGTGGGAAGTTTTGTACATACGACATAAATGAACAAATATTCCTAGTATACATGCATGAACACAGATTTGTACTACAAGTACAAATTTAAAAATTCTAAGAAAAACTCAAGCCAATATAAAAGTACATGCATGTGTACATATTTTCATAAAATTTTGATTTGTTCAAGTACAAGTCAATCCCCACCTGTTCACATGCCACAACATTCATCTGTAATGAAGCAAAGCAGATACAATCACAATGTCATTCACTAACTAACTCTCCTTCTCTCCCTCTCTCCTATATTGTAATTGAGGCATAATTCTTTTTTTTAATGACTTTTATTTATATATAAACCACATTATTCATAAATACACACACACACACATTAATATTGAGGTAATGCACACTCATAACTAACCATATACCAGTAGAGCATTTATTCAATGTACAGTCATATAATGATAGAGTATGTCTGTGATTGTACACATAATGACTTATCATGTAAGTATGATTACCATGCAGTCCATAGTAAAGATGAGAGAATGGAGTAGGAGAGATATAGACTAAGAGAAACTGATTGAGTGAAGCAGATACTGACAAAGTAATAGCTCCACTACAAGTATGAGACTATATTATGTCAATTAATATTTTTTATTATCTCATCTTCTCTTCAAAGAATTGTGTTAGATCATAAATTATTAAAGAATTAGTATAAATGACTATAAATACCATCTATAAAAAGTAAACGTTATCAACTAAAAAGAATGACTTGTAGTATATTGTACTATTAATTAGATTGAATCTAATCATCACAACTATGCATCAGATTTCCATATTTGGAGAACAAGTAGCCTATATAAGTCATCACTCACAGCCTGCAAGTATACACTAGTCAGTCAGTACAGACAGTAGCTATGTCTCTCCTGTTAGTGGTTGTTCTCTTATTCTTCAGTAGCTCCTGCAGTGTCTCCTCTGGTCAGTATTATGTGTCTGATGACTGCAGTTCAGTTGCTCAGTCACCTTGTAATCCTTTATCAGTGCATGCTGGGGATATGTCTCAATACAATAACACCATCTTCTACTTCATTGGAACTAGTGTCATTGACTTTTTAACAATAGACTCAGTACAAAATATAACTCTACATGGACTGGATCAGTCTCCTACTATTCACTGCAATTATAATGTAGCAATCTATGAAAGCAGTCATATCAGTTTCAGTAACTTATTATTCCAGGATTGTAGCATATATTTTAGTTATTCAAGTAACATTACAATTGCTAGTTCTGTTTTTAAAATCTTGAGACACATGTACAATTCTGTCAGGCTCTCTCTTGTTTTTGACAGTAAGATAACATCTTCAGTTTTTGATAATGCATATATAAGTATTGACTATTATCCAGTGTGTTACAATGAATTACACCATTACTCATTAACACTGACTAATGTTACTCTGACTAATGGCTCCTTAATGTTTAATATGAATCATGGTACCTCATATAATATATCAGTTGTTATTGATAATGTCAATATTATCAGTTCATCAGATTCAGATGGTGTTTTTCATTATTTCAAAGAATCTCTTTTTTCTCTGTATATTACCCATTCATCAGTATCTAAGTCAGAGATAGGATTTGTTTCTTCTTTAGACACATATACACAGCAATCAAAATATTGTAATATTAAAGGAGTTGAATCACAGTCTACTATTGTAATTGAGGATTCCCAATTTTACAACAATGATCATGGATTATTATTTGATATATCTAGAGATTATATTCAACTAAGTAATTATCATACTGATATTACTGTTAAGTCATGTTCAAGTCATGACAATAGTATTACAGGTTTATCAATTGCTGGAGGTTTCTCAACATCAGCTCATATCAGTGTTATAGATACTGAACTTGTTGGAAACAGGAGAAATAAGATTGCAGAGTGTCTTTTTATCCTTCTTAGTAACATTACTATTACAAATAGTCTATCAACAGGACTGGTGATTATAACCTCTGTGGTGACTGTAGAAAATAGATTAGTATTTAAGAATAATACTGGAGTAGTTGGAGGAGGAATGGCAATAAATGATTCATCTGTTGTGGCCCTATCATCATCAGCTAACTTGGAGTTTATTCATAATCATGCAACTTATAAAGGAGGAGGAATTTATTTGGATAAAAGAACTGGGTATACATTTACACATGTGTCACCCATACCTCTTACATTAAAGGATAATACTGCTGGAGTAGCTGGAAATGATATATATGGGCAAATATATTATGATAATTTTTATTATGAATTATTTATCTGGAAAAACCCTTCAACATCAAGTGATGCAAGAGCATTTGCTCTTTGTGATCCTGACAGTAATGAAACCACACCAATATGGTATGAGAATGAGGAACAAAGTATTTTTCCAGGTCAAACACTGAAATATAATGTTGCTTTATTTGGACGAACTTTTTTTTTCAACTCATATAGTCTTACAGATGGGAGAATAACAATAGAAATTAATGGAACAATAGTGATAGACAAATACATTAATAATTGTTCACTGATTGAGTACACACCAAAATATATTAACTATGGAGAACATAACATTACACTCATTGTCACTACTGATACATCATTTAGCACTGAATTGGGTATTCCCTTTATTCTTAATGAGTGTCCTATTGGTTTCAGTGTAAACAGTTCAGGTGTTTGTGATTGCAGTGTTTCAAGAGAGAATGTGACATGTGATATAAATACCCTAGACATTACACACAATGGTCTACTGTGGATTGGAACATATGATACCAGTACACCTTTCAATGCTAATGAAACATATGATACCAGTACACCTTTCAATGCTAATGCAACCAATCCTAATGCATGCATTATCAATGAGAACTGTCTCCTCTATTGTTCTCCTAATCCTGTTACCTTTCAGTTCAATCACACTGATACTCAATGTGTGGATAATAGAGGAGGAAGAATGTGTGGATCATGTAGAGATGGATACAGTCTACTAATGGGATCAAACAAGTGTGGACAGTGTCATAATAATTACACGATGATAGGTTGGATTGCTCTGTTTGCAGTGATGGGTGTACTACTTGTGGTTCTACTGATTGCTCTCAATTTAACAGTATCAGTGGGTACACTCAATGGTCTATTGTTCTATGCTAACATTGTCAAGTTATATGAGCCAGTCTTTTCAAGGAAAGGAGCATTACCAGTCTTGAGTCAAGTGATATCATGGATTAACTTAGACTTTGGGTTTGAGATATGTTTTTACAATGGTATGGACAGTTATGCTAAACAATGGCTCCAGTTTGCTTTCCCTCTCTACCTGTGGATCATTATCATTATCATTATACAATTGTGTAGGAGATATGGTAAGATATCAAGACTGATGGGGTCTCATGCTGTTCCTGTTCTATCTACACTTACTTTTATCTCATATACTAAACTAGTGCGTACTATTGTTATTGTACTACACAAGCGTGAGGTAACTCTTCACTGTACAAATGAGTCAGTAAGATCAGTTAGTTTATGGTATGAGGATCCTAATGTTGAATATGCTAAAGGGAAGCATGCTGGACCATTTGGAATTGCCCTATTGGTGTCTGCTTTCTTTGTCATACCATACACACTGTTCCTTTTATGTCATCCAGTATTTGAGAAGTATCTGTCACATTTTAAACTGTTTAAGAGCTGGAGTCGTTTTAAGCCTATTATTGATGCTTATAGTGGTCCGATGAAAGATGAGTATAGATTCTGGCCTGGTCTACTGCTAGTGGCTAGGATACCAGTACTTTTAACTGTCACCTTTTTGCAGAATGAATCGCGTGTCTTGTTATTGGCAGTAGCAGCTATTATCCTCTCCATTAGTTTTATCTTTGGTGGTGTGTACAGAAGAAAATTAAACAATATCATAGAGTTTTGGTTTCTCTTAAACTTGTGTATCATGGCTTCTTTATCTGTGATCTTTACTGATGAGAATAAAGTGTTGATCTGGTACAATACTTGTTTATCTGTTTTTATTTTTAGTTTTATTTTGATTGTTGCTTATCATCTTTACCTGCAGTTATCACACATGAAATGTTATGATGCTCTAATTAAGAAGTTATTCAAGAAACAAGATGAAGATGATGATCCTCTTTTAGATGTCACTGAATCACATAAAACTGTTGATCAGCAAATGAAAGAAATTGTACCAAGTTCTACTGATGTCAGACTCAGTGATAGTCGTGAATCAGTTGTTGATTTGTTTTAATCATAATCTTTAGTAGTTTTTTTGCTGCCACAAACTTTTACTCATCTATTAATTATTAGTTAGAAGAATTAACTATAATCTATTCTTTAATTAGTTCTTTTAGGATTTTTAATTTAGATCTACAGTCTCATACTGTAATAATAATAAAGTTACTAATTTTGCTGTTTTATGTTTGTTTTTAATTTTTTAAAAATTCAATTTTGATCTGTGAAATTAGCAAAATTTATCTACAAAAAATAGAAGCATATTAAACGGCAGTAATTGCTTCATTACCACCAACTGAATTTGGATACTCTTTATGTACTTTTGTTGCTACTATTAGTAATGAATATGTCATTTAATTTACTCATGTTGAAAAGATGTCATCTTTATAAAAGAGTTAATATTATGACAATGAGATGTGAATCACTAAACTGTATATATAGTACTGTTAATAATTATACATGTACTGAGCAATAGTCCCTTGTCATTGCTTTTTATCAAAAAGAGCAATAGAGAGGGCAAGTGAAGGCTATTGAGGTAAAGGAGACTGTGCCACCTTCTTTCTTGGATACTTTAAGAAGAGGCCAAGTTGTAATGCTGATAGTGCAAAGCCCAAGAAATTGGGGAACTAAAAAAGAAAATATCACTCAAAATTATTGTTTATTAATGTCACAAAGCTACATTAAATTGTATTTATTATGTGAAATGCAGTTAGTCCAAAATCAATTCACATCATCAGTTACATAATTAGCAAGCAATTATAAATAT
>NW_003547522.1:0-1572 GCF_000090795.2 Amphimedon queenslandica | reverse complement strand
GCGAAATACTTCCATCACTTATTAAACAACTGTAACATTAACAATGATTGGAGTTTAAGCACCTAGGTTAAACGAAGTTAATATCCATGAACTGATTGCCACGTGGCTAGGTTGGTCTGCAGGCGTGGCATTGCTGTTAGCACATTGCGTTGCTTTTGTTGCAATCACACTGCTGGCTGCTGGCTGCTCTGAGTATTAGTGGCTGCTGGCTGCTCTGAGTATTATTGGCTGCTGGCTGCTCTGAGTATTATTGGCTGCTGGCTGCTCTGAGTATTATTGGCTGCTGGCTGCTCTGAGTATTATTGGCTGCTCTGTGTGTTATTGTTTCTCTGTCTCTCCCTTCAATCTCTCCCTCCCTCCCTCCCTCCCTCTATTATGTGTTTGTGTCTATTATTATTGTATTCTCCGCCTGTGAGGCGTGAAATTCGTATGGGCAGGGTCTTTGACCCACACTCCCCCTAATTCATTATTTTGTATCTTCTGTTGCTGCAAGCCTTAATGCTCACAAAGGCTCGCATGGTGGGTAATTGCCTGACCCGAGTTGCATAGGTAATGCAGCATACCTATTTATCTCAAGCAGCTGATTGTGCCACAGCTATGGTCCGTCCAAATCCTAGTAATAATAGGTTAGTTAGCATCTAGGGTGTAGGTTAGGTTCTAGGAGTAGGCCGTAGGATACATTGTTAGGTTTAGGTCCTAGGGACTGGGCAGACCAATTTGCTGTGTGGAGGCGGACCCCATGCTCGGGGCAAATGCAGCTCTGCTAGCCTCTGGTTCAGTTTGACCACCATTTATTTGTGTTGCAAGCTTAGGGGGTGTGGCCCATACGAAAGTTACCAACCCTACCTTCTTTCTACCCTTTGGTAGTTTGTAAGGTTTATATATATTTTTGAGCTTCATAGGATATTAAATGAATTGAAGACAGACAGACAACAGTAGTACCTAGTCCTTGCCTACGCAAAGTTGAGGTGAAGCCAATTGCATGATGTCAACATGCATAATAATGTGCACACTGTACATGTGTGTGTGTGTGTGTGTGTGTGTGTGTGTGTGTGTGTGTGGATATAATAATTAGCTTATGTACAGAGTATAAACATTATCCATGTGTACATGGATAATGTTTGGGGGTGAATCCTACTTAGTAGCGCTACCGTGCTCCTAATAATAATTAGTTTATGTACAGTGTATGTGTGTGTGTGTCCTATCTGATACACACAACACTAACTACCTTATTATCACTTATTAACATTAGCACCATTTGTTGTTATTATTATTGTTATTATTATTGCTTGGTCTTTATTTCATTAATTTGTTAATTTTTCCAAGTTTTGCATAGTACACAAACCAGTGATGTTGTAATTGTAATTTGTAATTGTAATTAATTACTAATGATTACTTTTTCAAAGTAATGGTAATGGTAATTGTAATTGAAAATATTCAAGTTGATGTAATTGGTAATTGTAATTGAAATTTTGTAATTGTAATTGGAAAATCAATTACTTCAGTACATGTAAATAGTGTGAATTTATGAAACTGACTGTACAATGTACAAGCATTTTGTTGCTCTTCATG
>NW_003547521.1:15659-17298 GCF_000090795.2 Amphimedon queenslandica | reverse complement strand
TCGGTATGGCAGTTTACTCATCTCTGAATTTTCTTCATGGGCCATTGTCCAAACCATTAAGGAATGGTTTAAAAAGTTACGCCACTCAAGCCGTCAGACCACATCTGATGTATGTGTCACAATACCACTCTCTTCACCAACATTGCCTCCATCACCACACTCTTTGACTGGTACTGATAAAAGCACTTCAACAGATGTAGAAACTGAAAGCCATTCGACACAAAGCATGTCTTATAACTAACTTGATTTTATATTTTAGAATTATTTAGATATAGATGTATTGCTTGCATCATGGTCTTACTTTACTCAGCCACTGTATAAGAATGAAAGTCCTGGAAAAAAATGGCTGCTGATATTTCTATTTGGTAAAGATCTTAATGCATTAATAAAGGTATTTTAGTTATGCTCTATTATAATAATTATAAATTTTGGCTTTGTTTAGTACATGAATAAAGAGTACGAGAGAGCAGAGAGTGATCAAGAGTTTTCTTTTCGGTTTGAGAGTTCTAATGGATTCCTTGAGATACACACTGACACAAATAAGTGCAGTGAAGGTTGGTCAATAAGTCCTCATCTGGGAAACCCCACCAATGAAGAGTCAATAGAAACCCCTACCAAAGTTAGTGTTATAGTATAGAGTAATTAATAACATACTGCCATAGGTAACTAAAGTTAGTCAGAGTACAATTGATGAATATGGACGAATGAATCCTCCACGTTTTCCTCAATGCCGTTTCACAATCACTGCTACTCCTGGTAGCAATACTAATCGTGAATTAAGGCATCCTGTAACATTCAAGGGAATTATATCTGATAATAAAGTCTTTTTGATTGCACTATCAAAGGGTATGAAAATATAAGAATTATAATTTGCATTGCTAATTTTAGGTGATAATTCGTCACAAGATCCTGCAAAACCAGGCAGTTCATCTGCAACTGACCCTAAAATAATTTTTCAAGAAAAAATTGCTGATCTTTACAAACTGATGACACCTGAGAATATAGCAAGTATTGCTTATGAGGTCTACTCTAAAAGGCTCATTACTGATGAAACTTTACAAGACTGCATGACCGATGCAAGAAGACCAGCTGACAGGGCACATTCTTTGCTTAATGCTCTTCGTGTCTCTATTGATCAACCTGGTGTGCTGAAAAAGTTGATTCAAGTCTTGAAAAATAATGAAGCATTCAGATCTATAGCAGAAGAGATGGAACATGACATTTGACATTGTTTAAAGTAAATAAGACTATTTTACTTGGACTTTTAGTTTTGTTTCTTTTAATTTACTTTACTTTTAGCCAGGGATTTTGCTTTTACCCAATTTGTTTCTTAATTTCACAATGACAGGTACTACCCAAGTAACATTAAATAGGCATTATAATGGTCTATAAGTCTAACAAAAAGTCATAGACAAAAGCTATTGATCCTAATAGCATTAACAAGGTTCACTATACAAAACACAAAGTGTCAAACAGTTATAGGATACAACAATTTATGCATAATATTATAAGAGCTCTACTATAACAGCTATCACAATGAATGATAAAATCAATCCCATGGCAGGAATTGTCCCACTGGCTCCATTAGAGCCACAGCACACAACTGAACAATTTGACAATATATTCTGAATCTCATTTG
>NW_003547521.1:9505-12472 GCF_000090795.2 Amphimedon queenslandica | reverse complement strand
GATAAGTCGGTTTAAACCGCATTGAAATTGTCCACACGTAAACTGATTTATTTCTAAACCGGTTCCAAACCGCTTTAAGGGCATAGTGTAAACGGGGCTTTAGGCTCTAAAAATTAAAGTAGCATTCACATACAAAGCAAATTACTTTAATACAGGTAAAGGAATAAATACATGTATAATAAGTGCTTACCCAGTTGCTCAAGCATCTTGTCACACTCATCCAATATGAAATGCTTCACATTGTGAAGGTTGAGCGTCTTCTGTCTCACCAGAGCCAGGATGCGACCAGGAGTGCCAACCACTATGTGTGGGCAGTTAGTCTTGAGAGTCTCCTCATCTTTCATGACACTGATGCCGCCAAAGAACACAGAGGTCTTGACCTTATCAAAATACTTGGAGAATCGTTCATACTCCTTGTATATTTGATAGGCCAATTCCCTGTAGAAAAAAAAGAGGAGAAAAATGCATTAAATATCAGACATAAAATGTAAAGATTAAATGTACATAGCACTCATACAATGTGATGATGCTGAATAAAATATTCCTAGCCACACATTTAAAATAAAATTATGATCATTCATTACCTGGCATGGCACATTACAAGAACAGAGACTTGTCCCTCAACTATCTCTAGTTGCTAAAGCGTCGCTATGACAAAGACAGCAGTCTTGCCCATACCTGATTTTGCTTGACAGATGACGTCCATGCCTAAAATAGCCTGAGGAATACACTCGTGTTGCACTATAAAAAGAAAAGAAAAAAAGTAGATCAACATCACATCATATACTACATCAATAAGATAATTAATCATACATGAGATAATTTAGTAGTGTCACTAGCATGGTTACTCTCTCCAATTAATGCCCACTAGGAGCTATGGAAGGAACAGGAATATGCTATTGCCTGCTCAGCTTATCTTAGGTAAGACAGAGGCAGTACTTTAAAAATTAATTAATTAAAATTAATTAATGAGCATTAATTTTTATTAAAAATGAATAATGAAACAAGGAAGTGAACTGCTGCTAATTAATTTTTATTAAAAATGAATTATGAAACAGGAAGTGGGCTGCGCTAATTAATTTTTATTGAAAAGATTTATTAAATGCATTAATACATAAAAGTCATAAAATGGCACTATGCTGAATAAAAAATAATTATTCCTAACCACACACTCAAATAAAAATAATTAAGATCAATAAATTGTATTTATTCACTTCTCTTACCTGGCATAGCACATTACAAGAACAGAGACTTGTCAGTCTATATGATTCCTCCTAGCTGCTGACCACGCCTTCTTTGCCCGAGAGCTACCGAATGACATCATCACTTTCTCAAGACCCTCAGAATACTCTTCCTTGGATAAGGACTTACGCTTGGAGGGATTAGGATCAGTCACTGGGGTATCAGTTTTACCTGTAGAGATCAAGCACATAAAGAGACATGCATCAACTGTTTGCCTGTTATGCATGTACATGTACAAATTCATGGGCAGGAGGCCATGACTCAAAATAATTTGTTACTGGCATGGCCTTGAACTTCTACATAGCATAAGGACATCAATATGTATCAGAAAATGTAATAAAAATTGGGTGTGATTTTGGAGCCATTTTTTTGAAAAAACATGGGTTATATAGCCTTGGGAGTTTTCCAGAAATTGACTCATTTTAAAATGGCCATAACTCGAAAAGTAGAAGTCGGAATCAGCTCAAACTTGCTATGTAGCAAAAGGACATCAATATGTATCAGAAAACATAATAAAAATTGGGGGTGACTTCGGAGCCATTTTTTGGGAAAAACCATGGGCTATAGCTTTGGGGATTTTTCAGAAATTGGCTCATTTTTTAAAATGGCAGTAACTCGAAAAGTTGGAGTCAGAATCAGCTCAAACTTGCTATGTAGCATAAGTACATCAATATGTATCAGAAAACATAATAAAAATTGGGGGGGGGGGGGTGATTTCGGAGCCATTTTTTGGAAAAAACCATGGGCTATATATAGCCTTGGGCATTTTTCAGAAATTGGCTCATTTTTAAAAATGGCCGTAACTCAAAGAGTTGGAGTCGGAATCAGCTCAAACTTGCTATGTAGCAAAAGGACATCAATATGTATCAGAAAACATAATAAAAATTGGGGGTGATTTTGGAGCCATTTTTTGGAAAAAACCATGGGCTATAGCCTTGGGCATTTTTTAGAAATTGGCTCATTTTTTTAAAACGGCAGTGACTCGAAAAGTTGAATCTGAATCAGCTCAAACTTGTTATGTAGCATAAGGACATCAATATGCATCAGAAAACATAATAAAAATTGGGGGTGATTTCAGAGCCATTTTTTGGAAAAAACATGGGCCTGTATAGAATATACAATCATTAATAGATACATGTATTCTACTGATGGCTGGCTACAGAGTCTACCATACCTTTGATATAAGGTGTCATATGAAATATATCAGTATTATGTAACTCCATAGTACCAGTCTCTTTATCAAGAACACCAATCATATACCTACATGTAAGTATTAATTACTAAATTATATTAGTTTGTAACTCACAGAGCCTTAATTTAAAAAGATTATCTAAGCGCGGCTACTAATTACGCATATAAACACTACAGGTCTTTTCACACTAACATAGTTTTGAAGCTCTTTGATGCACTTTGTTGATACTATTCACCTCTGGAGGTGAAATGAGAGTGATGTGCATTAATTGGAAACTACCCTACATGTAGTGTGAATACAATTAATACAAATCAATGTGCATTACTTTTGCCAGTGTGAAAAGGTCTTTAATTAAATAGTCTTGTCACATCATTTGCTGAAAGGGGTGTGGAAAAATTATAAATAATGTCATCTCTCACTTTCTAAAAGGGAAGGTGCTCATGGTTCCCTCAGTCTCGTAATTGGTACCAATGTACGTCATGTGGTCCGTCTTTGTAACCAGTGTTCTCCTCTTCATACCTTTCTCTTGGTAA
>NW_003547521.1:6563-9043 GCF_000090795.2 Amphimedon queenslandica | reverse complement strand
TGGGATGCATCTGAGGTACAACCATAACTTTTGGTCGTGTATTATACATGACACAAATTTTGATACATTGTCATTGTGTGCATTTCTCTATCTTATAGGGAGTAAGTCAATTCTACTTATCGACTATATTTTATCTTTTAATCTATCTTCTATTTAACCAATGATAATTGGATATGTCATTTTTATTTTGCAACAGTTTGTAAGTCATTATATTATATTATTTGAATTTATTTTTAAGCTTTCTTTCTCCCTGCTCCAATTGACAATATATAACGCAACTGTAATAATTGTACAATAGTTTGTAAGTCATAATGTGCATAAATTTTAAAATTTTCTTCCCCTCTGATCAACAATGATTGCTTTTATTTCACTATAGCAAGTGAGTCATAATGTATACTGTTAAATTGTAACTTGCCTTTTGATCTAATCAAAAATTTAAAAAATAGAGAGTAAGTCAAAATTCTTTATTTTTGTTACCTTAATTCTTCATTACACAATAGGCAGTAAGTCAAAAATGTGTATCATTGCTTAAGTTTTTAACTCTTTTTTTCCAACCATTATTTAAATAGCAAGTAAGTCAAAATGTGATCATTTTTGTTTATACAATTACTTGTATCATCCAAAATTGAACTGTTACTTGTATTTTATTACACAATAGAGAGTAAGTCATAATTTTGTATCATGCAAAATATTTACTTTCTTTATGATTTGATCAACACTGAACCAATACCCATAGTTTGTAAGTCTGAACATATGATATTATCATCAGTAATAATATACACTTATCTATTTATTTTTTCTCTACTTCAACCATTGTAATTCTCAGATTGTAAGTCAAATGTGTTTTATTATTTACATTTAATCTATAGTCGGTTTCAGTTGAGTTTGACCACTGACCCACCCTTATAACTTCTCTATAATTTATGCTAGCAACTTGAAACTTGGTATAGTTGCAAAACGGGTTCTTCCGAAAATCTGTACCAATTTTGGAGTCTCTAGGTACTCTGGAAGGTTCTCAAAAGGTTCTTTCGGTCTACATGAAAGGGAGCCGCCATGATGTTTCATGACGTGAAGCTTCGTGAATATCATTTGCATCTCATTAAATATGTCAATAATCATGTTTTTATTATTTTAAAATCAAATAAAGCAAAAGGAGCACTCTAGGCCAAGATATAATTGAACAAGAAGACTTTGCACTCCAGAAAAAAGTCTCACTCAGTCTGCTGTACTTCTCTAAGCCTTCGTTATTTGTCTTCAACATTGCCGCTCAGAAACTCAGTTAAAATTTTGCATCTCTCGATTCTTTCTTCAGGTAATAGCAAGCACAATAATCTTTCATGTTAGTTGCAGGGCTAGCAGTGGCCAAAACAGGGTAGTAAACAAGTTACAACAAGAAGAAGGAGCATGGATGAAATTTTCAGCCATTTTATTTGCGTGTGGGTGGGGCTACACGTGACGTTTTGATCATAGATATTAGAGTTACAGCGTCTTTCAGCTCACTTGGATCACGGAACAACCTTTCCGTATGCAAGACACTCCCTCTTTCCCAATTAAAAGTACAGGTAGGTGTGGATACGGAACGGAAAATGTGATCCAAGTGAAGTGTGAAAGACGCTGTACAGCTCACAGGGATAGGAAACTTCCGTTCGCGGGAAATCAAGCTACCTTCCCCATACCGTATTAATTCTTTCTAATTGTCAGTAAATTTCATTTTTACACTGAGCAATGGTGGCTAGTCTGTGATGTGCCAGGTCTTTCTCATCGTCTTTTAGCCTGTTCAGGTCCACTGTATCAACTTGAAAATAAACTTGCAATGGAGCCATGTCTATATTCTTCCTTTATTTTAGCTATTGCATCTTTATTTAATGACTTTTTCCACTCAGTCTTTTCTCACCCCTCTGCTCCTCCAAATGTATCCTCTCCTCCTGCTGATGCTGACACTGTTGATAATTTCTCATTCTCTGTTTCTGATGTTTATAAGTGTCTCTCCTCCCTAGATGTACACAAAAGTTGTGGTATTGATGACATCCCAGCTTGTCTCCTCCAATCATGTGCTATATCGCTATGTGAGCCTATCCACCATCTATTCTCTCAATGTGTTTGACTTTCCTATCTACCAGTTGAGTGGCGTACTCACCTTGTGACTCCCGTCTATAAATCAGGGGATAGGTCATCTGTTAAGAACTATAGGCCGATTTCACTACTATGTATCCTATCGAAAGTACTAGAACGCCTTATCTTTGAGAGGATTTACCCTCACATTGCTGCTACCATTAGTCATAACCAGTTTGGTTTCATGAAACAGCGTTCTACTCTGCAGCAATTATTGGCCCACTTGAACAACATTGTAAGTATTGTTGCTCGATCAAAGCAAGTGGATGTTGCCTATCTAGACATAAAGAAAGCTTTCGACACTGTAGACCACAACTTACTGTTGGAAAAGCTGTGGAGATGTGAATTGGGAGAGATGTGGGGTCTGA
>NW_003547521.1:0-2444 GCF_000090795.2 Amphimedon queenslandica | reverse complement strand
ACCGCAATCGGAAGTTTCCTATCCCTGTAACTCTATGTTTTGATGATGAAAACATCCGGTCAGACTCAACTGAAACTGACTATAATTGTCTTTCTCAATGATTCAATTTTAATAGGCAGTAAGTGAAAATTTCAAAATGTGTTTTAGTCAATTTAACTTTCATTTGAAACTAACAAACAATAATTACACTTCCTACAAAATAGAGAGTGAGTCAATACGTCAAAATAATTATGTTAAATTTTATCTCTTATTCCCGTCAATCAACAACACGATTAATATACAATAGCCAGTGAGTTATTATACTGCAATTATTTTAACTTGTCTTTTCTTTTGAACTGTTATTTCCTTTTCGATACACAATAGTTTGTAGGTCATACTGTGCTTTTTTGTTTAGTAAGTCATAATGTGTAATATTAATTACATCTTTATAATTTAATCTGTCTTTCTCTACCAATCAATTATACATGAGCTGTTATTTTTATTACACAATAGAGAGTAAGTCATAATGTGCATTATTGGTTACATTTTATAATTTAATCTGTTTTTCTCTACAAATCAATGATACTCAAACTGTTGCTTTTGTTACACAATAGAGAGTAAGTTATAGTTATGTATTATTGGTTACATTTTATAATTTAATCTGTCTTTCTCTACCAATCAATGATACTTGAACTGTTGTTTTTATTACTCAATAGATAGTAAGTCATAATGTGTATTATTGGTTACATTTTTATAATTTAATCTGTCTTTCTCTACCAATCAATGATACTTGAACTGTTACTGTTATTACTCAATAGATCGTAAGTCATAATGTGTATTATTGGTTACATTTTTATAATTTAATCTGTCTTTTTCTACCAATCAATGATACTTGAACTGTTATTTTTGTTACTCAATAGATGGTAAATCATAATGTGTATTATTGATTACATTTTTATAACTTAATCTGTCTTTCTCTACCAATCAATGATACTCAAACTGTTATTTTTGTTACTCAATAGATGGTAAATCATAATGTGTATTATTGGTTACATTTTTATAATTTAATCTGTCTTTCTCTACCAATCAACGATATTTGAACTGTTACTTTTATTACTCAATAGATAGTAAGTCATAATGTGTATTATTGGTTACATTTTTATAATTTAATCTGTCTTTCTCTACCAATCAATGATACTTGAACTGTTACTGTTATTACTCAATAGATCGTAAGTCATAATGTGTATTATTGGTTACATTTTTATAATTTAATCTGTCTTTTTCTACCAATCAATGATACTTGAACTGTTATTTTTGTTACTCAATAGATGGTAAATCATAATGTGTATTATTGGTTACATTTTTATAACTTAATCTGTCTTTCTCTACCAATCAATGATACTCAAACTGTTATTTTTGTTACTCAATAGATGGTAAATCATAATGTGTATTATTGATTACATTTTTATAATTTAATCTGTCTTTCTCTACCAATCAATGATATTTGAACTGTTACTTTTTATTACTCAATAGATAGTAAGTCATAATGTGTATTATTGGTTACATTTTTATAATTTAATCTGTCTTTCTCTACCAATCAATGATACTTGAACCGTTAATTATTGCTACACAATAGAGAGTAAGTCATAATGTGTATTATTGGTTACATTTTTATAATTTAATCTGTCCTTCTCTACTAATCAATGATACTTGAACTGTTATTTTTGTTACTCAATAGATAGTAAGTCATAATGTGTATTATTGGTAAAATTTTATAATTTAATCTGTCTTTCTCTACCAATCAACGATATTTGAACTGTTATTTTTATTACACAATAGTCAGTAAGTCATACTGTGTATTATTGGTTACATTTAATAATTTAATCTGTCTTTCTCTACCAATCAATGATACTCAAACTGTTATTTTTGTTACTCAATAGATAGTAAGTCATAATGTGTATTATTGGTTACATTTTTATAATTTACCTGTCCTTCTCTACCAATCAATGATACTTGAACTGTTATTTTTGTTACTCAATAGATAGTAAGTCATAATGTGTATTATTGGTTACATTTTATAATTTAATCTTTCTTTCTCTACCAATCAACAATTGAACTGTTATTTTTATTACACAATAGTCAGTAAGTCATACTGTGTATTATTGGTTACATTTTATAATTTAATCTGTCTTTCTCTACCAATCAATGATACTCGAACTGTTATTTTTGTTACTCAATAGATAGTAAGTCATAATGTGTATTATTGGTTACATTTTTATAATTTACCTGTCCTTCTCTACCAATCAATGATACTTGAACTGTTATTTTTGTTACTCAATAGATAGTAAGTCATAATGTGTATCATTGGTTACATTTTATAATTTAATCTGTCTTTCTCTACCAATCAATGATACTTGAACTGTTACTTTTATTACTCAATAGATAGTAAGTCATAATGTGTATCA
>NW_003547520.1:14749-17305 GCF_000090795.2 Amphimedon queenslandica | reverse complement strand
GTGTTATGATTGTTGATGGTCATTCATGCTATAATACATACATGCAGCTAGACTGTGACTGTTTTCCTGACTTATAAGATATACTTTGTATATTTACAAACTGTCTTCTCTAATACTTCACTGGCTATCTTTTGATTCAATGCATCAATAATACCATTTATGGCTACAAATTGTGTATTATAGTAAAGTATTTTGTTGACATACTGCATTAGAATGTAGTGCTGCATTGTGAGAAAAGAATTGAGTGTTATTAAGTATGCAGTTTACATAGTTTCTTGACAGGGCTATAGCCAAGTTACTCCCCCAGCTGTTGCATGCATAAATCACTCTCTCACATCATAGGGCTTAAACATATGAAGTTAATTGAATAAATATTAAATCTACTTATCATTATTCTAAATTTAGATTCTCTGCAAAATACAATTTATGACTTGTTTGTCATTTGTGTGATTGTGTGAGTAGTTTATTTAGTTTCACTCCCAACTATTGTATGTAGTGATAGATATTGCTCTAAACTTTGTGTAGGATCCTGTGTTTGGTGTGTTTGACTAATTATCATAATAGTTGATAGTAATTGTGTTATAGTATAAGTGCTATATTAACTTAATATCCAATTATGATAGTTCTAATTACACTTTTATAACAACTATTTTGACACAATATCCTACGCAATGTTTAGGACAATAACATGTTTTTAACAATAGGACTACTTCGGCTGTTCTGACATAGAATATCATATAACTCTAAACTTTCATCAGATATAAATTTAATGAAAAAAATTTTAAAGATAATTTTTGTCTTTACTCTATTACTATTACTCTATTACTATTATTACTCTAAACTTTGTGTATACTATAGGATGCTATGTTACAAAAGCAGTGATACGACCTTATAAATTGATCATAATTGTGTTATAATAAGTGATTATGACCTTATAATTCAACTATGATCATTCATCAGCTCATAGCTGAATTTTTACTTTTTATAGCAACTGTTTTAATACAATGTTGTAATAAAATTTAGGGTACCAGTATAACATTACAGTAAACAGATGTAATGTTTTCCACTCTTCAATGCTCTTTGTTTATACAGATTACATAGCCAAAGCAATGGTTTAATAAGTCCTCACTGACATAAGCAATTTGCTGTAGACTAGTCTATTCCAAATGCAAGCAGTCCATTGGATGGCTTATTGTCCATGTGTGTGGGTGTGCAATATGTATAGTAGCCACCGTATTTATTATGGTCCAACTTCCAAGCAATACTGGGATATCTTTCTAGGTGGTAGCATTTTGACTTTGATACATATGGTCATGCAGAAGTAGGTCAAATAAGAAATCTTTGCTATGTTGATAAATCTACTGATATTTTTCAATTTAAGTGATGCATATGCATACATATATGTATATAGTCATCCATTTATGATTCATATTATATGTTGCATATGCATATCATGCCAAATATGATCAGAAGGTGACTGGGCACTGGTGACTTCATTCTCTTATTTCTCTATTTATAGGAGCATTCCCAAACTTTGCTTGTATCACATTGTTTGTATTACCAATAATCAGTGAAAGGCTTAGTGAGAATGAGGAGGAAAAGCAAAAGAAAGCAGAGAAAATGAATTCAAAAGTGGAGAAGGAAAGTATTCAGATATTTTCTGGGACTGAGATTGTCTGATTTGTGCAAAATAGCCCACATGTTCCACGTGTTAGATAATAAGTGGGTGTGATCTATGGTGCGCATATAGACATAGATATTAGAGTACAAATTACAAATTTGTACTCTAATATCTATGATATGGACTGTGTTCATTTACTCTAATATCTATGCTGTGCGTATATATAAAGCTCGAAAGCTAAGCAGCGAGAACACCCTTCACTCTTAGCAGTTCCAGTAGGACTATATAGTATAGTATTTGGAATCCAGCTACTGAAATTCAGGCATATATACCCTACTAGTACAAAATTTGACTGAGTCCGTGTCGGACACCCTCCGGCGGTTCTTGGTGAGGAACTTCAGTCAAGGGGATGGCTGCAAAACCTGACGACGTTGTTATTCCAATAGAATTGGAAGTGAGCTGCACTATTAACTCTTACTCTCACTTTTCCACTCTCTTTATATTTTCATTTTCTGAAATAAAATATTTTGAGCCCTTGCATGAGAAGACAACAGAGATTGTTATATACTAACTTCTCTCTCACTTTATGTCTCTTTTCTATTTCGCAGGATCTCTTTCTGGGAGGCCTAGGTGATCCTAATAGCCGGCCATCTTTACACGCTTTGTCTGAGTTTCTGGGAGACTTAGGTGGTCCTGATGGCCAGCCATCTTTACATGCTTTCTCTGAGTTTCTGGAAGGCCTAAGTGGCACTATGATGAGTGATATGAGTGGTAAATTAAATACCTACCTTATATTAATAATTACCATATCTAATTCAGTGTTTATAATGAACAATTAGTTGTAGTGNGTTTATGGATGCATTATAATAATACCCTACAGCACTTTAATTTGGCCATGTTGCATTACTCTTGCTTCACACATAGATATGCTTCAT
>NW_003547520.1:7536-10632 GCF_000090795.2 Amphimedon queenslandica | reverse complement strand
TAAGAATGATTCAAAAGTTGGGGGGGGCTCAACATTAAAAAGCATGACTTAGCATGTGAACATTGGGGGCCCGGGCTAAGCCCCTCTTGCTAAAAAGTTGGGGGGGGGCTGTAGCCCCCCCAGCCCCCCCCCCATTCCTACGCCTATGTGTATCTATGGGTAATTAAAGCACTGTTGAGAGTAGGTGACGGGAAATTATTGCACGAGGGGCAGTTGAGAGGAAAATGTAGCACGAGGCGAAGCCAAGTGCTACATTTTTATCGAGAATTTCCATAACCTACGAATCAACAGTGCTTTGATTGGTTTGTAGTGGTACGTGGGCGGATCAAATGAAATTTCAAAAGTCGTGCAGGTGGCCAGTGCAAGACGATCAGATCTCATTTATCACTATTATTATTGTTACATGTCTAGTGTATGTAGCTAAGGCTGTTATTTTCCTCTATCAAAGCTTGTGGTTAACAGGAAAGCCCATACATATTATACTGTGCAGTACTATGATATTCCAAACAGTAGGGGTGGGCGATATATCGAAATTAACGATATTTTATCGATATAATGCGGTATCGATACGTATCGATATCGAAAAAAATTGAAAAGAAAAATCGATACCGTGACCACGCCCACAAAATGATTGTATAACCTTAATAATAGTTAATTAACCACAGTTGCTAAGTAATGAAGTAACTCCAAACCGCTCCAAACACTTCTTTTTTGCAAAACAGAGGAGGTAACAGATGAAGACTAAGTCAAAACAGGTTAAATGAGAGTAATAATGGCTTTTCTAAATCATAGTTTTTCCTGGAAATGGTACTTGAAACTTATTGGGCGTGGTCATAAAAATATCGAAATCTAGTATCGATATCAAACGATATTCATGAAAATATCGATATTATTGTATCGTTTTAAAATTTTCAATATCGCCCACCCCTACCAAACAGTGCTACATTTTCCTACCATGCGCATTATTGAAGTTGTAGCACTGGAGTCTGGCGCCACCTTTGATCCGCCCACACACCGTACTACAAAATAATATTATTACTATTATCATTATGTTAGCGTACACCACTTGGTATGGCATGTATACAAGGATATACAGAAGTAGTTAAACTACTACTGGAGTATAAAGCTGATGTCAATGTCACTGATGAAAATGAAGTAAGAGACTTTGAATTATTATTATTATTATTATTATTATTATTATTATTATTATTATTATTATTATCATTATTATTATGAGAGAGAGAAAGAGAGATGTGGGAAAAGGGGGAGAAACCCATAATCACAAAAATGGAAAGGAGAGAAGAAACAAAAAGAAGAATAAAGATGAGAGAGAAAGACATGAGAGAGAGAGAAAAGTTTATTATTATTATTATTATTATTATTATTATTATTATTATTATTATTATTATTATTATGTAGCTTACACCACTTTGTAATGCCAGTATACCAGGACATACAGAAATAGTTAAACTACTACTGGAGCATGGTGTGGCTAATGTTGATCACACTGATAAAGACAATGTAAAGGATATATTTAATATTTATTTATTTGTTTGAGTTCACTTCTATGCTTGTGTCAGTGACACTCAGAAAAAGAGACTTGTGTCCCTACTTTAGCTAGAGACAGCAATTAGTTTGAGTTATTATTGTGTAGGATACACCACTTGGTATGGCTTGTGTAAAAGGAAGTACACAAGTAGTTGAACTACTACTGAAGCATGGAGCTAATGTCAATCATATTAATAAACAAATAGTAAGAGACACAGTAATTAATAAATTTTATTATTATAATAATAATAACTATTATTATTATTATTATTTAGCGTACACCACTTGTTATGGCATGTATAGCAGGACATACAGAAATAGTTGAACTACTGCTGGAGCATGGAGCTGATTTTAATGTGGCTGATGATGACAATGTAGCTAAGGAACATAATTATTAATTTTTTACAATTATTATTTTGTAGGATGCACCACTTGGCATTGCTTGTCATCAAGGACATACAGAAATAGTTGAACTACTACTGAAGCATGGAGCTGATCTCAGTCACACTAATACAAAAGAAGTAAAAACATAGAAGTTGTTATTATCATTAACTTTTGTTAATTTTTGTTTTTTCATTCTTTATTTTTGGTATTTTCCCTTTTATTATTGTTATTGTTATTGGCCTTGCCCACTCTTTGTGCATGTAGGCAAGGAGGAACTACTGTTGCTTGTCTGTCATTTATTCATTCATTCAGTAGGCATATAGGCAAGGGTAGTGCAATTGTCATGTTAGTGTGTGTGTGTGTGTGTGTGTGTTAGCAAAAATAATTTCAATCTTCAATTAATTCTTTTTAACAGTTATTGAGGCAAGGTCATGCACCACAGGTGTCTTGTTATTATTATTATTATTATTATTATTATTATTATTATTATTATTATTATTATTTTATTATTATTATTATTATTATTATTATTATTATTATTTTATTATTATGCAGTGTACACCATTTGCTATGGCTTGTATTGGAGGATCTAAAGAAGCAGTTGAACTACTATTGAAGAAAGGTGGAGTTGATGTCAATGTCACTGATGGTCTTAAAGTAAGAGACATTTTAGTGACATCCTACAGTAATTATTATAGCAATTATTTTGGTAATTTAAAAAGTACAATTAACCAATTGTTATTATTATTGTTATTATTATTATTATTATTATTATTATTATTATTATTATTATTATTATTATTATTATTATTATTATTATTATGTAGAATACACCACTTGGTACTGCCTGTTTAAGAGGATATACACAAGTAGCTGAACTGTTATTGAAGCATGGTGTAGCTAATATCAATCACACTAATATACAAAAAGTAAGAGACATAATAATATTATTACTATTATCATCATGTTAGCGTACACCACTTGGTATGGCATGTATTGAAGGATATACAGAAGTAGTTAAACTACTACTGGAGTATAAAGCTGATGTCAATGTCACTGATGAAAATGAAGTAAGAGACTGAATTATTATTATTATTATTATTATTATTATTATTATTATTATTATTGTTATTGTTATTGTTATTGTTATTGTTATTGTTATTG
>NW_003547520.1:0-5029 GCF_000090795.2 Amphimedon queenslandica | reverse complement strand
TTTCTAAAGCAATTCTGGTCACAACGCAATGCACAAAAAGCAAATGTCATGCATAATTGCATATAAGTACATAAATTGTGTGTGGAGTAATTCAATCATGACCTGTAGGTTTTGCCCTAAATCACAAAGTCATTGAAGTATCATTTCCTTTCATGAGCTTTTATCCAATCTTATTGTCCTGTAGGATACGCCACTTGGTATGGCTTGTGTAAAAGGATGTAAAGAAGTAGTTGAACTACTACTGAAGCATGGAGCTAAAGTCAATCACACTAATATTAATGGAGTAAGAGACACAGTAATAATAGTTATTATTTTTATTATTATTATTATCATCGTCATCGTCGTCGTCGTTGTCGCCGTCATCATCATCATTATTAAAAACGAAAGAAAAAACAATATTATTATTACCTTAAGCCTACTATTATTTGCATCTACTAATTTTAGCGAAATCAGCAAAAGTCATGTTTAGCGTTACTAATTTTAGCGTTTTTAACCAAATTAACTATAAATAATAACCATTATAATGAATAATAATTATTTTGGCGTCTATTTAATTTAGCGATTTAAAGCTCTCTTACTAATATCGCTAAATTTAGTAGACGCTAAAAATAGTAGGCTTAAGGTATTATTGTTATTATTATTATTATGTAGCATACACCACTTGTTATGGCTTGTAAAAGAGGACGTAAAGAAGTAGTTGAACTGTTACTGAAGCAGGATGGAGTTGATGTTAATGCCACTGATGAACGAAATGTATGATTATTAATATATTAAAATTATTATAACTTGTCCACCTTATTCTGTTATATTTCTTGTTATTTCTTGTTATAATAATAATTATTATTATTATAACTATCATTATAACTATTTTATTATTATTATTATTATTATTATTATTATTATTATTATTATTATTATTATTATTATTATTATTGTTATTATTATTATTATTATTATTATTATTATTATTATTATTATTATTATGTAGAATACACCACTTGGTATTGCCTGTATAAAAGGACATACAGAAATAGTTAAACTACTCCTGAAGCAGGATAAAAATAATATCAAGAACACTAATACTAAAACTGTAAGTTAATTATAATAATGATGATAATGATGATAATAATTATTATAATTATTATGTTAGCCTACCGGTATACCACTTTGTATGGCCAGAGCAAAAGGGCAGCCTAAAAGAGTTGATATTAATCACAAAAATGCGGAAAACGTAATTTTTTATTATTATTACATCCCTCAATCTCATTGTATTCCTACTAATTTTTATTTCTAACTTATTTCTCCAACGTATTTCGTTACATATTTCAATTTTTATTCTTTTTTTTATTTTCTAAACTATCTTAACAATAATTTTATTATTATTATTATTGTTATCATGTTAGCGTACACCACTTGGAAGTGCCTGTCATGAAGGACGTACAGAAATAGTTAAACTACTACTGGAGCAGGATGGAGTTAATGTCAATGCCACTGATAAGGACAGTGTAAGAAATATAATTATTGTATATATTTATTAAAGAGAAAGTAAAAACAATAAGGTATAAGGTACAACAAGATAAAACTAATAATATTGCTTTAAGACAAGAACTAATCTTTGCTTCAAAATGGCAGCCATTGTCTGTTGAATCGGTACATGGGTAGGACTGTTTGGAATCCTATACTTGCCATTGTTTCCATTATTATTTATGATGAATAAGCCCAGAGTATATCCTACTTAATCTTTTTTTTAATTTTTATATTTAGTTATTATTATTATTATCATGTAGTGCACAGCACTTCAAATTGCCTTTATGAAACAACATACAGAAATATTTGAACTACTACTGAAGCATAAGGGAGTTGATGTCAATGTCACTGATAAGGACAATGTAAGTGACATAATTATTATGATATTTAGTTTTAAAAAGAAAAAGCAAGATGATATTGCTTCAAGGCAAGAGCTAATCTCTGCTTGCAATTGTCTGTTGAATTGGTATATGGGTAGAAAGTTGTTTGGAATCCTATACTTGCCATTGTTTCCATTATTATTTATGATGAATAATACCAGAGTAAATCCTACTTAATCTTTTTTTTTAATTTTTGCATTTTATTATTATCATGTTAGCGTACACCACTTGGTATTGCCTGTCATGAAGGGCGTACAGAAATAGTTAAACTACTACTGGAGCAGGATAGAGTTTGTGTCAATGCCACTGATAAGGACAGTGTAAGAGACAATTATTATATACACCGTATTTATTTTTAAAAAGAAAAATTAAGGGAAAACAAGATAAAACTGATGATATTGATTCAAAGCAAGAGTTAATCTGGCTTTGTCTGCAATTGTCTGCTGAATTGGTATATGGGTAGAAAGTTGTTTGGAATCCTACTTGCTCTATAATCTTTTTTTTAATTTTTGTATTATTATTATATATCATGTAGCACACAGCACTTCAAATTGCCTTTGAGAAACAACCTCAGAAACAACATACAGAAATAGTTGAACTACTACTGAAGCATAAGGGAGTTGATGTCAATGTCACTGATAAGGACAATGTAAGTGACATAATTATTATGATATTTAGTTTTAAAAAGAAAAATTAAGGGAAAGCAAGAGCAAATCTTTGCTTGCAATTTTCCCCTGTCTTTCCTATGAATGACGTGTCTGATTTATAATGATATTCGTTGGGATACCATAAATGAAAAATTTTTCAGGCCACCATCTCAATACACTTTCTGCCATTTTGTAAAAAGAGCAAGCAGTTATAGCCTCAAAAGTAAAAAATTGCAACCTTTACCTCTGTTTTTATAAGTCTGCAACTGTTTGGAGCCACTGGAGTGACATAGAGAAGTCGAGTTTTTAGCCTGTCAGTCCATGCTCCATGCTCCATGTCAGTCCATGTCAAGTTTTCAGTCCATGCCTGAAAAATTTTCTATTCACGGTATCCCAATGAATATTATTATAAATTGGAAACGTTATTCACTATCACAGAAAGATATGGTTGGAATTTTGAATTTTTCTTGCCATTGTTTTCATTATTTTTTGATTAATAAGCCCTGAGTTTTTATAAATCCTATTTAATCTTTTTTAAATTCTTTACATTATTATTATTATTATTATCATCATGTAGCTTACAATACTTCATAGTGCCTGTGAAAGAGGACATACAGAAACAGTTGAGCTACTAATGAAGCGAGAAGATATTGACGTTACTAAATGTAATAAAGATGGTCTTAATGCTCTTGATATTGCTGTAGAGAGAGGGAAAAAGTGAGAATTAATAACTATGAATAATTGATATAATTCTTTTTAATAATCTAGAGATGCTGCAATGGCTATAGTCAAAAGTGATAAGTGGAAGGATGCATTACGTAATTATAAAGTTGAGGATACAAGTGATAAAAGTTTTGATAAAAAGAAAGGGGGTAGGTTTAGAAGAATGTGGTGTTGCAATAGAAAGGGAAATCGTGAAGCTAATAAGCAATTCATTACACCAATGAGAAGATTAATTAAGAAGATGCCAGGTTAATACATTATTTGAATGAATTATTAGTGGATATTGCACTTGTGATTCTTTTACATGTAGATGTAGCTAAAGTTGTTTTTGAGAACTGCTGCACGGAAGATAACCCACCAGATCATCCTGATCATGAGATTACTTTTAATTATGAGTTCCTTGATGATTTTGATCTGTAAGAATATTAAAATGTTCTTTTAATATGAGCAAGCAATTATTGTTTTTCTATTTTGTTAGTAATCACATGACAACTAAAAACTGGCATCCACCATTAGAATATTCTAGTGAGAATCATTGTCTTAATATTCTTGTAAGCTATACTTTATGATAACTATAAGAATTATAATTGTTATTCATAGGCTGATTCACCAAGTGCAGACTTATTGAAGCATCCACTTGCTGCTACACTACTTGATCAAAAATGGAATAAAATAGGACGCATAGTCTATTACACTAATTTGTTTTTTTATTTTTTATTTGTCATTTTACTGACATCATTTGCCCTCACTGTCCATCCTCCAAATTCAAACATATGTAAGCTATTATAAGTAGATCTAGTTTATTAATTATACTATTTATAATAGGTATGGAAGTATTTGGAAATGACAATGAAACATCTATTGATTGCTTTACAGGTAATTGCTGAATAATAACTATTATGTGACTATAATGTGACTGTCTCGTGTTTAGAGGAAAGATTTGTATCTCAAATATACATACCTATTGCTAGTATATGCCTGATCGTTTATTCTGCAATCTTGATAATACGAGAAGTATTTCAACTGGTTTTGTTTAGAAAAGAGTATTTGACCAGTCCTGTCAACTACATTGAAGTCTTACTATTCATCTTTACAATAATATTTTCATCAGTACGTAGCAACCAGTGCTACTGTACTCATCTATGGCAGTGGCAGGTTGGAGTGATTGCTGTATTCCTCAGTTGGATTACACTGATATTCTCCATAAGAAAGTTACCAGTAGTTGGAATATATGTTGTCATGTTTATTAAGATTTTTAACAACTTTATTAAAGTTGTTGTCCTTGCCTTACTATTAATCTCAGCCTTTGCAGTTCCTTTTTATATGATGTTTTATGATCCTCAAGATAGAGCAGAAGGAATAGTAAGACTCAAAGTATTTTTTGTCTCTATTACTTTTTTCGTGCAGCGTACTCCATTTATCACTCCATGGAGGACAACTGTTAAGGCAATAACAATGACAGTGGGGGAACTTGATATGGATTCTTTATTGCGACAGAATAATCAAGTGAATGCCCCTGATGTACAGTATCCAGTGGTTTCCTTTTCATTGATAATTGTGTTTGTGATTTTAATGCCAATTCTATTTCTTAATCTATTGGTATGTCTATATTTTATTAATTCAATCCACTGACCAACCCATTTTATATAGATTGGTTTAGCTGTTGGTGACACTGATGAAATACAAAAATCAGCTGATACTTACAGACTAACTCTGAGAGTAAGAACTAATTTGCATATATTACCAAGTACC
>NW_003547519.1:15022-17313 GCF_000090795.2 Amphimedon queenslandica | reverse complement strand
CTCCAGACTGATCCCAGTAATGGAGACAGTTACCTCACTTGTGTGGTCTTCCCTCAACAAGGAATAGAAACACCTTACGATGAACATAAGGATATGATAATAATGATAACTTTATGAGAATTAAATTTGAGCTGATTCCAACCAAGTTTGGATTTTCTAAAGTTACTCAAAAATCAGACAAAGGTCTCTGTACTATAGTATAGGGATTTTTCAAAAATTTCACAAAAAGTGACAAGTAGAAAATTCCTCTATTTTATTACATTTCCTGATGCATATACATGTACTTATGCAGTGTAGAGAGATTGAGTAGATTCTGATCAAGTTTGGATGTTTTATGATTTTTTAAAGTTGCTAAAAAATCGGACAAAAGTCCCTGTACTATAGTACAGGGATTTTTGTAAAATTTCACAAAAATTGACATGTAGAAAATTCCTCAATTTTATTACATTTCCTGATGCATATGCATGTACTTATGCAGTGTAGAGAGATTGAGCTGATTCTGATCAAGTTTGGATTTTTTATGATTTTAAAAATTTGCTCAAAAATCGGACAAAAGTCCCTGTACTATAGTACAGGGATTTTTGTGAAATTTCACAAAAATTGACATGTAGAAAATTCCTCAATTTTATTACATTTGCGGATGCATATGCATGTACTTATGCAGTGTAGAGAGATTGAGCTGATTCCGATCAAGTTTGGATTTTTTATGATTTTAAAAATTTGCTCAAAAATCGGACAAAAGTCCCTGTACTATAGTACAGGGATTTTTGTAAAATTTCACAAAAATTGGGAAGTAGAAAATTCCTCAATTTTATTACATTTGAGGATGCATATGCATGTACTTATGCAGTGTAGAGAGATTGAGCTGATTCTGATCAAGTTTGAATTTTTTATGATTTTTTAAAGTTGCTCAAAAATCGGACAAAAGTCCCTGTACTATAGTACAGGGATTTTTCAAAAATTTCACAAAAATTGGCAAGTAAAAAATTCCTCAATTTTGTTACATTTCCTGATGCATATACATGTACTTATGCAGTGTAGAGAGATTGAGCTGATTCCGATCAAGTTTGGATTTTTTATGATTTTAAAAATTTGCTCAAAAATCGGACAAAAGTCCCTGTACTATATTACAGGGATTTTTGTAAAATTTCACAAAAATTGGGAAGTAGAAAATTCCTCAATTTTATTACATTTGAGGATGCATATGCATGTACTTATGCAGTGTAGAGAGATTGAGCTGATTCTGATCAAGTTTGAATTTTTTATGATTTTTTAAAGTTGCTCAAAAATCGGACAAAAGTCACTGCACTATAATACAGGGATTTTTCAAAAATTTCACAAAAATTGATAAGCAGAAAATTCCTCAATTTTATTACATTTCCTGATGCATATACATGTACTTATGCAGTGTAGAGAGATTGAGCTGATTCCGATCAAGTTTGGATTTTTTATGATTTTTAAAAGTTGCTTCAAAATTGGACAAAAGTCCCTGTACTATAGTACAGGAATTTTTCAAAAATTTCACAAAAAATGACAAGTAGTAAATTTCTCAGTTTTATTACATTTCCTGATGCATATACATGTACTCATGCTGTGTAGAGAGTTTGAGCAGATTCCGATGAAGTTTAAATTTTCTATGATTTTTTAAAGTTGCTTCAAAAATTGGACAAAAGTCCCTGTACTATAGTACAGGGATTTTTAAAAAATTTCACAAAAAATGACAAGTAGAAAATTCCTCAATTTTATTACATTTTCGAATGCATATACATGTACTTATGCTGTGTAGAAAGATTGAGCTGATTCCGATCAAGTTTAAATTTTCTATGATTTTTAAAGTTGCTCGAAAATTGGACAAAAGTCCCTGTACTATAGTACAGGGATTTTTGTAAAATTTCACAAAAATTGACACATAATAAATTCCTGAATTTTATTACATTTCCTGATGCATATACATGTACTTATGTAGTGTAGAAAGTTTGAACTGATTCTGATAAAGTTTGGATTTTCTATGATTTTTTAAAGTTGCTTCAAAATCTGACAAAAGTCCCTGTACTATAGTACAGGGATTTTTTTTAATTTCACAAAAACTGACAAGTGGTAAGATAATTTCTCAGTTTTATTACATTTCCTGATGCATATACATGTACTTATGCAGTGTAGAAAAATTGAGCAGATTCTGATGAAGTTTAAATTTTCTATGATTTTTTAAAATTGCTCGAAAATCAGACAAAAGTCCCTGTACTATAGTACTGGGATTTTTCAAAAATTTCACAAAAAATGACAAGTAGAAA
>NW_003547519.1:12359-13814 GCF_000090795.2 Amphimedon queenslandica | reverse complement strand
GAGCTGATTCCGATCAGTTTGGATTTTCTATGATTTTTTTAATTTGCTCCAAAATTGGACAAAAGTCCCTGTACTATAATAGTACAGGGATTTTTGTAAAATTTTACAAAAATTGACAAGTAGAAAATTCCTCAATTTTATTACATTTCCTGATGCATATACATGTACTTATGCAGTGTAGAAGGATTGAGCAGATTCCGATCAAGTTTTGATTTTTTATCATTTTTTAAAGTTGCTTCAAAAATTGGACAAAAGTCCCTGTACTATAGTACAGGGATTTTTCAAAAATTTCACAAAAAATGACAAGTAGAAAATTCCTCAATTTTATTACATTTCCTAATGCATATACATGTACTTATGCAGTGTAGAAAGATTGAGCTAATTCTGATCAAGTTTCGATTTTCTATGATTTTTTAAATTTGCTCCAAAATCGGACAAAAGTCCCTGTACTATAGTACAGGGATTTTTGTAAAATTTCACAAAAACTGACACATAGTAAATTCCTCAATTTTATTGCATTTCCTGATGCATATACATGTACTTATGCAGTGTAGAGAGATTGAGCTGATTCCGATCAAGTTTGGATTTTCTATGATTTTTTGAATTTGCTCCAAAATCGGACAAAAGTCCCTGTACTATAGTACAGGGATTTTTGTAAAATTTTACAAAAATTGACAAGTAGAAAATTCCTCAATTTTATTACATTTCCTGATGCATATACATGTACTTATGCAGTGTAGAAGGATTGAGCAGATTCCGATCAAGTTTGGATTTTTTTATCATTTTTTAAAGTTGCTTCAAAAATTGGACAAAAGTCCCTGTACTATAGTACAGGGATTTTTCAAAAATTTCACAAAAAATGACAAGTAGAAAATTCCTCAATTTTATTACATTTCCTAATGCATATACATGTACTTATGCAGTGTAGAAGGATTGAGCAGATTCCGATCAAGTTTGGATTTTTTTATCATTTTTTAAAGTTGCTTCAAAAATTGGACAAAAGTCCCTGTACTATAGTACAGGGATTTTTGTAAAATTTTACAAAAAATGACAAATAGAAAATTCCTCAATTTTATTACATTTCCTAATGCATATACATGTACTTATGCAGTGTAGAAAGATTGAGCTAATTCTGATCACAAATGGATTTTCTATGATTTTTAAAAGTTGCTCGAAAATTAGACAAAAGTCCCTGTACTTATAGTACAGGGATTTTTGTAAAATTTCACAAAAACTGACACATAGTAAATTCCTCAATTTTATTACATTTCCTGATGCTTATACATGTACTTATGCAGTGTAGAGAGATTGAGCTGATTCCGATCAAGCTTGGATTTTTTATGATGTTTTAAAGTTGCTTAAAAATTGGACAAAAGTCCCTGTACTATGTACAGGGATTTTGTAAAATTTCAAAAAAATTGACAAGTAGAAAATTCCTTAATTTTATTACATTTC
>NW_003547519.1:0-11304 GCF_000090795.2 Amphimedon queenslandica | reverse complement strand
CCTGTCCGAGGCTTACCTCATTCATTACAACTGTAATTACACTATAGATCAATACTGTATATAATATTGTGTGTGTATAACTCATAAACATGAGTTTTACTGTATTACTGAACATGTACAATTAGGTAAAGTACGGTTTAAAATACAGTACAGTACTGTTTTAAATGCTGTATATTAGTGTTTTTACTGTTCTATTTATAGTTAGATGGACTTTGATGTACATTAATGAAGTTTTACTCTTTTTCAAAATGATAGATCATCTTTTACCAAGATAGGACAGCTTTTATTCATTATATATTTCTAATTGTACAACATTACTGTATATACAACTGTTGTTTAATTACAGTGTGGTGTGTAGACTGTTTTACCTGTATTTTAGTGTAGTATCAAGTTTATTATAACAATAACAATGACTATTAAGCTAGCTATTAGGTGTGATGATCGCAGTAGTGTTGTTATTACTCAAAGAATGTATTATTAATAAATGAATTAAGGAGATTGCGCAATACTTTTTTTGCATGTACAGAGGGTTCAGTGGTGTCTACTGCGCATGCGCAGACCTCCTGTGTAAAGGAATGGGCCAACTTAGTGTAAGTAACATACCATCTTTACAAAAATGGTCAAAAAATAAATCCAAATTTTTATTACATTTTCTGATACATATTGATGTCCTTATGCTGTCTAGAAAGATTTAGCTGATTCTGATCAAGTTTGGATTTGCTACGATTTTTTTAATTTGCTCAAAATTGGACAAAAGTCCCTGTATATAGTACAAGGATTTTTCAAAAATTTCAAAAAAATTTACAAGTAGAAAATTTCTCAATTTTATTACATTTCCTGATGCATATAGATGTACTTATGCTGTGTAGAAGTTTGAGCTGATTCATGTGATTAATTCCAATGAAATGTCTACAGGAGATTTATTCTTGCTACAATCTTGACTCTGGCTGGGACTTAAGAATAGTAATGGTTTCTTAATAAATTTGGTACACCAATTCTCACTGAAACTTTGAAGATATTCTATAATACTGGTCACACCCACCAACCTTTTCAGATCAGCTAGCATGCTCAGCAGGTTGGTGGGTGTGGCCAGTATTGTCTACTGCGCATGCGCAGATCCCCCTGTATGAAGGAATGGGCCAACCTGAAAGCTGCTCGAGCTGAGGTGGTCGAGCTGAGGAAGATCTTCTAGTGACCTGATATTGCGCAATACATCAAAGGGATTGCTCACAGTGCAAGCCCATGCATGCCCCGGGCAAGCCCATGTCATGACCTGGGCTTGCCCGTACAGTAGCCTTTCAATTAATTGTGATCTGCGCATGCGCAGATCCCCCTGTATAAAGGAATGGGCCAACCTGCAAGCTGCTCGAGCTGAGGAGGTCTGAGTTAATTGGTAGGTGTGGTTAATGATTATGGCCCATCCTACATACTAGTGAAGATGTCTGGTGAGAGGAGACTTATTCTTGTTAACAAATTGACCCTGGCTGGGACTTAAAATATTAAAGGACCTTCTTTCTTGATAGCTTTGGGTGACGGGCCGTCTTTCACTATCATTGGGGACTTGTACTCAATCCTGGAGGCTTACCTCATCCATTACAACTGTAATTACACTATAGATCAATACTGTATATAATATTGTGTATGTATAACTCATAAGCATGAGTTTTACTGTATTACTGAACATGTACAATTAGGTAAAGTACGGTTTAAAATACTGTACAATACGGTTTTAACTGCAGTATATTAGTGTTTTTACTGTTCTATTTATAGTGAGATGGCTTTGATATACACTAATGAAGTTTTACTCTTTTTCAAGATGATAGATCATCTTTTACCAAGATAGGACAGCTTTTATTCATTATATCTTTTTAATTGTACAACATTACTGTACATACGACTGTTGTTTAATAACTGTGTGATGTGTAGACTGTTTTACCTATATTTTAGTGTAGTATCAAGTTTATTATAAGAATAACAATGACTATTTAGCTAACTATTAGGTGTGATGATGGCAGTAGTGTCGTTATTACTCAAAGAATGTATTATTAATAAATGAATTAAGGAGATTGCGCAATACTTCTTTGCATGTGCAGAAGGTTGAGTGGTGTCTACTGTGCATGCGCAGACCTCCTGTGTAAAGGAATTGGCCAACTTAGTGTAAGTAACATACCATCTTTACAAAAATGGCCAAAAAATCACTGTAAATTTTTATAACATTTTCTGTTACATATTGATGTTCTTATGCTGTGTAGAAAAATTCAGCTGATTCTGATCGAGTTTGGATTTTTTATGATTTTTTATAGTTGCTCCAGAATCGGAGAAAACTCCCTGTACTATAGTACAGAGATTCTCAGGAAATTTCAATAAAATTGACAAGTGAAAAGTTCCTGAATGTTGTTACATTTTCCAATGCATATACATGTACTTATGCAGTGTAGGGAAGTTCAGGTGATTCTGATCAAGTTTGGATTTTTTATGATTTTTTATATTTGCTTCAAAATTGGGCAAAAGTCCCTGTACTATAGTACAGGGATTTTTGGGAAATTTCAATAAAATTGACAAGTGAAAATTCCTGAATGTTATTACATTTTCTGATGCATATACATGTACTTATGATGTGTAGAGACGTCGAGCTGATTCCGATCAAGTTTGGATTTTCTATGATTTTTTAAAGGTGCTGTATACTTGTACAATGTTTGAACTGATTGTTAGTGGGTGTTCCCGGTATTGTCTACTGCGCATGCGCAGATCCCTTGTATAAATGAATGGACCAACCTGAAAGCTGCTCGAGCTGAGGAGGTCCTGTCTGAGTTGATTGGAGGGCGTGGTTAGGGTGTTCCCGGTATATTCTACTGCGCATGCGCAGTCCCCTTGTATAAATGAATGGGCCAACCTGAAAGCTGCTCGAGCTGAGGAGGTCTGAGTTAATTGGTAGGTGTGGTTAATAATTATGGCCCATCCTACATTGTAGTGAAGATGTGTGGCTTATTCTTGTTAACAAATTGACTCTGGCTGGGACTTAAATATTAAAGGACCTTCTTTCTTGATGTCTTTGGGCAACGAGACATCTTTCACTATCATTGGGGAGTTGTTATACTCAATCTTGGCCTGTCCGAGGCTAACCTTATCCATTACAACTGTAGTTACCGAGGTAAATACGCAGGCTATAGATCAATTGTTTATGTATAACTACTGTATAAGCTTATGAGTTTTACTGTATTACTGAACGTGTACAATTAGGTAAAGTATTGTTTAAAATACAGTACAATACTGTTTTAACTGCTGTATACTAGTGTTTTTGCTGTTCTATTTATAGTGAGATGGACTTTGATGTACACTAATGAAGTCTTACTCCTTCTCAAGGCAATGGATCATCTTTTACCAAGATAGGACAGCTTATATTCATTATATCTTTTCAATTGTACAACATTACTGTATATACTGAGATATTTAGCTGTTGTTTAATTACTGTGTGGTGTGTAAACTGTATTACCTGTATTTTAGTGTAGTATCAAGTTTATTATAACAATAACAGTGACTATTTAGCTAACTATTAGGTGTGATGATGGCAGTAGTGTTGTTATTACTTAAAAGAATGTATTATTAATAAATTAATTAAGGAGATTGCGCAATGCGTCTGTGCATCCGCAGAAAGTTGAGTGGTGTCTACTGCACATGCGCAGACCTTCTCTGTAAAGGAATGGGCCAACTTGCTGTAAGTAACATACCATTTTTGCAAAAATGGCCAAAAAATCACTCCAAATTTTTATTACATTTTCTGATACATATTGATGTCCTTATGCTGTGTAGAAAGATTCAGCTGATTCTAATCAAGTTTGGATTTTTTATGATTTTTCAAAATTGCTCAAAAATTGGACAAAAGTCCCTGTACTATAGTACAGGGATTTTTGTAAAATTTCACAAAAATTGAAAAGTAGAAAATTCCCCAGTGTTATTAGATTTTCTGATGCATAAACATGTACTTATGCAGTGTAGGGAAGTTGAGCTGATTCCGATGAAGTTTGAATTTTTTATAGTTGCTCAAAAATCGGGCTAAAGTCCCTGTACTATAGTACAGGGATTTTTGAAAAATTTCAATAAAATTGACAAGTGAAAAATTCCCCAGTTTTATTACATTTTCTGATGCGTATACATGTACTTATGCAGTGTAGGGAAGTTTAGCTGATTCCGATAAAGTTTGAATTTTTTATAGTTGCTATAAAATCAGGCAAAAGTCCCTGTACTATAGTACTGGGATTTTTGGGAAATTTCAATAAAATTGACAAGTGAAAAATTCCCCAGTTTTATTACATTTTGTGATGCATATACATGTACTTATGATGTGTAGAGAAGTGGAGCTGATTCCGATCAAGTTTGGATTTTTTATGATTTTGAAAGGTGCTGTATATTTGTACCATCTTTGAATTGATTGTTAGTGGGTGTTCCCGGTATAGTCTACTGCGCATGCGCAGATCCCTCTGTATAAATGAATGGGCCAACCTGAAAGCTGCTCGAGCTGAGGAGGTCTGAGTTAATTGGTAGGTGTGGTTAATGATTATGGCCCATCCTACATTGTAGTGAAGATGTCTGGCTTATTCTTGTTAATTAATTGACTCTGGCTGGGACTTAAAATATTAAAGGACCTTCTTTCTTGATGTCTTTGGGCGACGGGACATCTTTCACTATCATTGGGGAGTTGTTGTACTCAATCCTGGCCTGTCCGAGGCTTAACTTATCCATTACAACTGTAGTTACCGAGGTAAATACACTATAGATCAATACTGCATTGTGTATGTATAACTACTGTATAAGCTTATGAGTTTTACTGTATTACTGAACGTGTACAATTAGGTATAGTAATGTTTAAAATACAGTACAATACTGTTTTAACTGCTGTATACTAGTGTTTTTACTGTTCTATTTATAGTGAGATGGACTTTGATGTACACTAATGAAGTCTTACTCCTTCTCAAGGTGATGGATCATCTTTTACCAAGATAGGACAGCTTATATTCATTATATCTTTTTAATTGTACAACATTACTGTATATACTGAGATATTTAGCTGTTGTTTAATTACTGTATGGTCTGAAAACTGTATTACCTGTATTTTAGTGTAATATCAAGTTTATTATAACAATAACAGTGACTATTTAGCTAACTATTAGGTGCAATGATGGCAGTAGTGTTGTTATTACTTAAAAGAATGTATTATTAATAAATTAATTAAGGAGATTGCGCAATGTGTTTGTGCATCCGCAGAAAGTTGAGTGGTGTCTACTGCACATGCGCAGACCTCCTCTGTAAAGGAATGGGCCAACTTGCTGTAAGTAACATACCATTTTTGCAAAAATGGACAAATAATCACTCCAAATTTTTATTACATTTTCTGATACATATTGATGTCCTTATGCTGTGTAGAAAGATTCAGCTGATTCCAATCAAGTTTGGATTTTTTATGATTTTTTAAAGGTGCTGTATATTTGTATACCTTGTTTGAATTGATTGTTAGTGGGTGTTCCCGGTATATTCTACTGCGCATGCGCAGATCCTCCTGTATAAATGAATGGGCCAACCTGAAAGCTGCTCGAGCTGAGGAAGTCTGAGTTAATTGCTAGGTGTGGTTAATGATTATGGCCCATCCTACATTGTAGTGAAGATGTCTGGCTTATTCTTGTTAATTAATTGACTCTGGCTGGGACTTAAAGTATTAAAGGACCTTCTTTCTTGATGTCTTTGGGCGACGGGACATCTTTCACTATCATTGGGGAGTTGTTGTACTCAATCCTGGCCTGTCCGAGGCTTAACTTATCCATTACAACTGTAGTTACCGAGGTAAATACACTATAGATCAATACTGTATTGTGTATGTATAACTACTGTATAAGCTTATGAGTTTTACTGTATTACTGAACGTGTACAATTAGGTAAAGTAATGTTTAAAATACAGTACAATACTGTTTTAACAGCTGTATACTAGTGTTTTTACTGTTCTATTTATAGTGAGATGGACTTTGATGTACACTAATGAAGTCTTACTCCTTCTCAAGGTGATGGATCATCTTTTACCAAGATAGGACAGCTTATATTCATTATACCTTTTTAATTGTACAACATTACTGTATATACTGAGATAATTTTAACTGTTGTTTAATTACTGTGTAGTGTGTAGACTGTTTTACCTGTATTTTAGTGTAGTATCAAGTTTATTATAACAATAACAGTGACTATTTAGCTAACTATTAGGTGTGATGATGGCAGTAGTGTCGTTATTACTGAAAAGAATGTATTAATTAAGGAGATATGCGCAATACTTCTGTGCATCTGCAGAAAGTTGAGTGGTGTCTACTGCACATGCGCAGACCTCCTGTGTAAAGGAATGGGCCAACTTACTGTAAGTAACATATCATCTTTACAAAAATGGCCAAAAAATCACTCCAAATTTTTATTACATTTTCTGATACATATTGATGTCCTTAAGCTGTATAGGGAAGTTGAGCTGATTCCGATCAAGTTTGGATTTTTTATGATTTTTTATAGTTGCTCCAGAATCGGACAAAAGTCCCTGTACTATAGTACAGGTATTTTTAAAAAATTTCAAAAAAATTGACAAGTGAAAAATTTCTGAATGTTATTACATTTTCTGATGCATATACATGTACTTATGTAGTGTACAGAAGTGGAGCTGATTCCCATTAAGTTTGGATTTTTTATGATTTTTTTAAAGATGCTGTATATTTGTACCATGTTTGAACTGATTGTTAGTGGGTGTTCCCGGTATTGTCTACTGCGCATGCGCAGATCCTCCTGTATAAATGAATGGGCCAACCTTAAAGCTGCTCGAGCTGAGGAGGTCTGAGTTAATTGGTAGGTGTGGTTAATGATTATGGCCCATCCTACATTGTAGTGAAGATGTCTGGCTTATTTTTGTTAACAAATTGACTCTGGCTGGGACTTAAAATATTAAAGGATTTTTTTCTTGATGTCTTTGGGCGACGGGACATCTTTCACTATCATTGGGGAGTTGTACTCAATCCTGGCCTGTCCGAGGCTTACCTTATCCATTACAACTGTAGTTACCGAGGTAAATACACTATAGATCAATACTGTATTGTGTATGTATAACTACTGTATAAGCTTGTGAGTTTTACTGTATTACTGAACGTGTACAATTAGGTAAAGTACTGTTTAAAATACAGTACAATACTGTTTTAACTGCTGTATATTAGTGTTTTTACTGTTCTATTTATAGTGAGATGGACTTTGATGTACACTAATGAAGTCTTACTCCTTCTCAAGGAGATAGATCATCTTTTACCAAGATAGGACAGCTTATATTCATATCTTTTCAATTGTACAACATTTCTGTATAATAATTATACTGAGATATTTAGCTGTTGTTTAATTAGTAATTACTGTGTGGTGTGTAAACTGTTCCCGGTATTTTCTACTGCGCATGCGCAGATCTTCCTGTATAAATGAATGGGCCAACCTGAAAGCTGCTCGAGCTGAGGAGGTCTGAGTTGATTAGTAGGTGTGGTTAAGGGTGTTCCCAGTATTTTGTACTGCGCATGCGCAGATCTCCCTGTATAACTGAATGGGCCAACCTGAAAGCTGCTCGAGCTGAGGAGGTCTGAGTTAATTGGTAGGTGTGGTTAATGATTATGGCCCATCCTACATTGTAGTAAAAATGTGTGGCTTATTCTTGTTAACAAATTGACTCTGGCTGGGACTTAAAATATTAAAGGACCTTCTCTGTTGATGTCTTAGGGCGACGGGCCGTCTTTCACTATCATTGGGGACTTGTACTCAATCCTGGCCTGTTTGAGGCTTACCTTATCCATTACAACTGTAGTTACCTAGGTAAATGCACTATAGATGAATACTGTATTGTGTATGTATAACTACTGTATCAGCTTTTGAGTTTTATTGTATTACTGAACGTGTACAATTAGGTAAAGTACTGTTTAAAATACAGTACAATACTGTTTTAACTGCTGTATATTAGTGTTTTTACTGTTCTATTTATAGCGAGATGGACTTTGATGTACACAAAAGAAGTCTTACTCCTTCTCAAGGGGATAGATCATCTTTTACCAAGATAGGGCAGCTTATATTCATTATATCTTTTTAATTGTACAACATTACTGTATAATAATTATACTGAGATATTTAGCTGTTTTTTAATTAGTAATTACTGTGTGGTGTGTAAACTGTTCCCGGTATATTCTACTGCGCATGCGCAGATCTCCCTGTATAAATGAATGGGCCAACCTGAAAGCTGCTCGAGCTGAGGAGGTCTGAGTTTATTGGTAGGTGTGGTTAATGATTATGGCCCATCCTACATTGTAGTGAGATGTGTGGCTTATTCTTGTTAACAAATTGACTCTGGCTGGGACTTAAAGTATCAAAGGACCTTCTTTCTCGATATTTTTGGGCGACGGCCGTCTTTCACTATCATTGGAGACTTGTTGTACTCAATCCTGGCCTGTCCGAGGCTTACCTTATCCATTATAACTGTAGTTACCGAGGTAAATACGCTATAGATCAATACTGTATTGTGTATGTATAACTGCTGTATAAGCTTATGAGTTTTACTGTATTACTGAACGTGTACAATTAGGTAAAGTACGGTATAAAATACAGTACAATACTGTTTTAACTGCTGTATATTAGTATTTTTACTGTTCTATTTATAGTGAGATGGACTTTGATGTACACTAATGAAGTCTTACTCCTTCTCAAGGGGATAGATCACCTTTTACCAAGATAGGACAGCTTATATTCATTATATTCATTATATCTTTTTACTTGTTGTTACTGTATTATAATTATACTGAGATATTTAGCTGTTTTTTAATTAGTAATTACTGTGTGGTGTGTGAACTTTTCCCGGTATTTTCTACTGCGCATGCGCAGATCTCCCTGTATAAATGAATGGGCCAACCTGAAAGCTGCTCGAGCTGAAGAGGTCTGAGTTGATTGGTGGGCGTGGTTAAGGATAATGGCCAAATTACAGTGCGAATCAAGGAGACTTATTGTCCTGACTATGGCTGAGACTTAAAATATGAAAGGACTGTCTTTTTTAATGTCTTTGAGTGGCTGTCCATTTTTCACCATCAATGGGGACTTCTTGTACTCTACCTTGGCCTGTCTAAGGGTCACCTAATCGATTACAACTGTAATTACACCCGTAGATTAATACTGTATACTACTGTTTGAGTTTTGTGATGATTATTATAACCCATAATTAGCTGTATATCAATAATAAAGTATTTTTACTGTTTCATTTTTAGTGCAATGGACTTCTTTCTTTGGTGATGGGCATCTTGTATCAAGATATACAGCTTATACTCTATCTAGTACATCACAAATTCCAATTTTACTATAATGTATAAATATTTAGCAGTTGTTTAATTGTTACTGTATAATTTTTGTTTTAATAATAATGACCTTTCAACTAGTAAGAGTGAAGCACTTGAATAAGCAGTAGCATTGCTTTGACACCATGTCCATTTCTTTTTTTGTTGGTCATTAGCAAATAAAAAAATTATAAAATAAACAAGAAAAAGTTAAAAAATTAAAAAGTAACAAAAAATAGTTCAAAAATATTCTCACGCTCTCAAAAAAATCAGAAGAAATTCCAAACTAAAAATTAAAGTAATCTGAAAATATCCCCATGCTGTCTAAACAAATCAGAAAAAGTTTAAAAAATAAAAATAAAATAATTCGAAAAAATTTCCAAGCTCTTCAAAAAATCAGAAAAAATTCCAAGAATAAGAAATAATGATTCAAAGACACTCCTAAGCTCCCAGCAAAGAAGAAAATTTCTGCGGCTTCGGAAAAAAAATTAAAAATCAGAAAAAATAATCAGAGGCGCTCCCAAGCTATCGGCAAAAAAAATTCTGGCATCATCAGAAAAAATCCTAAAAATCAAAAATAATCAGAAGACGCTCCCAAGCTATCGACAAAAAAATAATTAAAAAAAAAAATTCCGTAGGCGTTGGAAAATTTAGAATAAATTGTAAAAATCAGAAATCATAGTCCGAAGGCGCTCCCAAACTATCGGCAAAAAAATAATAAAATAATAAAATAAAATAAATAAATAAAAATTCCAGTGGCGTCGGAAAAAATCGGAAAAAATTCTAAAAATAAGAAATAATAATCCGAAGGCGCTCCCAAGCTATCGGCAAGAAAAAAATAAAAAAATAAATAAATAAAAAAATTCCAGTGGCGTCGGAAAAAATCGGAAAAAATTCTAAAAATAAGAAATAATAATCGGAAGGCGCTCCCAAACTATCGGCAAGAAAAAAATAAAAAAATAAATAAATAAAAAAATTCCAGCGGCGTCGGAAAAAATCGGAAAAAATTCTAAAAATAAGAAATAATAATCGGAAGGCGCTCCCAAGCTATGGGCAAAAAAAATTAAATAAAATAAAAAAATAAAAATAATTCTGGCGGCGTCGAAAAAATCGGAAAAAATTGGAAAAAATTCTAAAAATCAGAAATAATGATCCAAAAGTGCTCCCAAACTATCGGAAAAAAAAATAATAAAATAGAAAAAATATAAAAAAATAAACTTTCGATGGCGTCGGAAAAAATCAGAAAAAATTCTAAAAATAAGAAATAATAATCCAAAGGCGCTCCCAAGCTATCGGCAAAAAAATAAAAAAAATGAAAAAAATAAAAAAAATTTCAGCAGCGTCGGAAAAAATCGGAAAAAATTCTAAAAATAAGAAATAATAATCCGAAGGCGCTCCCAAGCTATCGGAAAAAATAATAAAATAAAATAAATAAATAAAAATTCCAGTGGCGTCGGAAAAAATCGGAAAAAATTCTAAAAATAAGAAATAATAATCGGAAGGCGCTCCCAAACTATCGGCAAGAAAAAAATAAAAAAATAAATAAATAAAAAAATTCCAGCGGCGTCGGAAAAAATCGGAAAAAATTCTAAAAATAAGAAATAATAATCGGAAGGCGCTCCCAAGCTATGGGCAAAAAATAATAATAATAAAAAAAAAACAAAAATTCCGATGGCTTCGGAAAAAATCGGAAAAAATTCTAAAAATAAGAAATAATGATCCAAAGGCACTCCCAAACTATTGGCAAAAAAAAAAATAAGATAGAAAAAAAATTCTGGCGGCATCAGAAAAAGTGAGAAAAAATTATAAAAATCAGAAAAAATAATCTAAAGGTGCTCCCAAGCTATTGGGAAAAAAAAATAAAATAAAAAATAGAGTTCCATCAACATCAGAAAAAATTGGAAAAAATTTAAAAATCAGAAATAATAATCCAAAGGTGCTC
>NW_003547518.1:15326-17314 GCF_000090795.2 Amphimedon queenslandica | reverse complement strand
TAATTAAAGTAATTAATTTATTATTATTAATTGATGTTAATTGTTTTTTTAATTTAGGTTTTATTCAAAGATTGTACTCTCGTTAAAAAATTCACAGAAAGTTCAAAGTAATTCCTTATTGTATTAAATTACAATTAATATTAATGACCCTATGCTGTGTAATATGTTTGAGTCAATTCCGACTTCATTTTTAAAGTTATGGCTGTTTTTTAACATGGCCGATTTTTAAAAATTACCCAAGGCTATAGCCCATGGTTTTTTAAAAAAATGGCTGTAAAATCACCTCAAATTTTTATTACATTTTAAAATGCATATTGATGTCCTATGCTGTGTAGAAAGTTTGAAGTGATTCCGACTTCAATTTTTCAAGTTACAGCCATTTTAAGAAAATGTCAAAAATCTGAAAAATACCCAAGGCTATAATATAGCCCATGGTTTTTTCCAAAAAATGGCTCCAAAATCACCCCAAATTTTTATTCCATTTTCTGATACATATTAATGTCCTTATGCTGTGTAGAAAGCTTGAGCTGATTCTGACTTCAATTTTTCAAGTTACAGCCATTTTAAGAAAATGTCAAAAATCTGAGAAAATACCCAAGGCTATAATATAGCCCATGGTTTTTTCCAAAAAATGGCTCCAAAATCACCCCAAATTTTTATTCCATTTTCTGATACATATTAATGTCCTTATGGTGTGTAGAAAGTTTGAGCTGATTCTGACTTCAATTTTTCAAGTTACAGCCATTTTAAGAAAAAGTCAAAATCTGAAAAATACCCAAGGCTATACCATGGTTTTTTCCAAAAAATGGTTCTGAAATCACTCCAAATTTTTATTACATTTTCTGATATATATTGATGTACTTATGCTGTGTAGAAAGTTTGAGTTGATTCTGACTTCAATTTTTCAAGTTACAGCCATTTTTACTGATAATTTTTATACAATTATTATTTAATACATTGAGTGTATTATCAATTATAACATTCTCTCTCTTTTCCTTTTTCCCTCCTCCTTCTTCTCTTTTCTCAGTATTTCTGATAACTCGTTCCTTCTGGTAGCCACTCAATCAACTGAAATGTTAGAACGAAACATCATGGCACCTTTCAGCTTCGTTAAAGTAGGTGGAGCCATTAATTAATTAATTAATTATTAAAACCACACCTTCTTTAGAAAGAAAGGCGATTAGTTTTTTCGTTAAATTACGGTAACATTGATGCTGTGCTGGCTAAGATTGTGATGGTGAGTGGTGGGTGGGGCAGTGGGTGTGGTCAGTTTATTGATAATGTTTTGTGTAGTTGGAGAGAGCAGTCAAGCTTGGAAAGAAAGACCAAAATTTACTGGTAAATTAATAATTTAATTATAAATAAATTAATTACATGTACACGTACTTGTATGTACATGTATGTTGCTTTTTTATACATTAATTAATATACAATACTATCCTGAAATATTGAAATACAACTATCGTACAATTTAAATATTACATGTACATGTACATGTACGGTATACTGTAGCCCATTGAATGATCAACTGTTTAAGAATACGAATACTTAAATAACCTTGAAGAATACCTTGAAGTACCTTGAAGAATACGTATACATTACGTACATCATAAACACCATTACTCCTTTATCTGTCTCTATCAATAGATTGAGAATATTGTCCAGAGCAGACAGAATGAGGTATCCTTTAACACCAGCTGGTTAGAGAACCTTTATGAGGAAATTATACTAGAAACACAAGGCAAGGGAAACCTATTATTATTATTATTATTATTGTTGTTGTTGTTGTTGTTGTTGTTGTTGTTGTTGTTGTTGTTTACAGGTGATCGTATTACTCCATTGGTGTCCAATCCTGGTAGGATAATGTTAACTTCTTCAAGGATTTACTTTCAACCTTTCAACAATGTTGAAGTGGTAAGTAGTTGTACATGTAATATTATTAATTATTATTTTATTATTATACACGTTTACATGTAGTTTTTAGTGTA
>NW_003547518.1:2941-14659 GCF_000090795.2 Amphimedon queenslandica | reverse complement strand
CACTCATGCCATGAAGAGACGATACATGTTACGACATGTGGTAAGCCACACCTACCAGGACGAGACCACACCCAATGACAAAATGCCATCTCACAATTTACACATTTACATGTACATGTAGATCACAAATTTGATGATTACACTGGTTACTTGTATTAAATGGTTGTACCAACGTCAAATCCACTTTTAATTGTGTGTGATAGTTTTATAGGGTATTTTAAGAGGCTACACTGTATAAAATATTAATATAAATACCGTATACTAGTTTGTTTTTGTGGTGAAATATTTTTGTAGATTTCATGTTTTTCTGCTTCATTGTGAAATTTTTCCACCACAAAATTCTGCATTTTCATTGCTATGTGGTGAAGCCTGCAAGCTACATGTGTATTTGCAAAAATTAATTCCGCAAAATCTTAGAAATGCAAGATTCACAAAAAATTTTCACCGTAAAAATTAATTGGTATATGTTATGAAATTACACATGTCAATTTGTACATGTACATGTACGTCACTCCTCCTTTTAATGTAATAAATTATTAATGACATTTTATGAACATTCTCCATTTACCAGTTAGTTTATATTGTCCCATAGGGTCTGGAATTATTCTCCCGAGGGGGTCAGAGTATATTTCTGGTCCTCTCCTCCACGTCAAAGAGGAACAGTCTCTATGATAAGTTGGTGGGGGTGAGGGGTGTGTCCCTACAGGTTCCTGATCTGACTGATGCTACTCAGAAGTGGCAAACTGGAGAAATATCTAATTATGATTACCTCATGTTCCTTAACTTGTGAGTTATTAATAGTTATTACTAAATGTAATTAATTACATGTAGTCATTAATGGTAAGTATAGTAAATTGCCATTGTTTTTGCGTATTTTATTTTATTTTGGTCACGCATAAAATTTAATTGAAAAATAGCAAAATTAATTAAAACAATTTGCAAAAGCCACTCTATTAATGTTAATACTATTACTAATACTAATATAAGGTTTAAAATTAAATAAACACAAAAGTCACTCTGTTAATAATACTACATTTGGTACATGTATCTATTACTAATATTATTCTATACTACATTACATGTATTATTATTCTCTTGCTAGAATTTTAATTTGTCTTGGTTTGATAGAAAGTCACAAACTGTTTTCACTTCTTCTCCAGTGATACTATACTGAACTCTTGCTTGTATCTCTGTATCACTAAGATCCATGAATATATCGAATTTTCTCTTTTTATTTGGTACATTATCAGGATTAGGAAGATCAAGTACCAGTTTACCAATTTTACGTACTGTTGGTTTACCTTCTTTATCTTCTATATACTGAACTCCATCATCTGTTGTACAGTATATAGGGATATGAGCTTGTGTGTCACTTTGACAACTAGGTATTAATGTAGCTTTATATACTTCATCCTTTATTTCTTCTCCTTTGAGTATAAATACCTCAAAGACATTGCCACAGCGTAGTACGCCATCTTCTTCATCAAAGAACTTGTAATGTTCATCATGTATTGATAGGTCAAATACAGGAGCACATCAAATCCCATAGGTAGCATCAGCAACACGTGATTGGATTATGTTAGGATCTTTCCTCCACATTACTGCTCCTGATACAACAGCAAGATCTGGTTGTATAGGACACACTAACTTATCATAAAGCTTGTCTTTGCGATACTCATGGATAGCTACTTCTATCTCTTGTCTAACAAACTCACACCCTCCAAACCCTCCTACTAGATAAACTGTATCGATTTTAATTCCATCACGCTTCAGCTCATCAAATGCTGCCCTCATGCACTCAAGGATTTTATCTATTGTCGACTGGAATACCTCCTCCAATAGGTCGTATCCTATGGTTAATGACTCATTTTCTGAATCATAATGCATATTCACCTTCCTTGATTTTTGAGGGATAATATTACCATAGTGCTTGGTAAAAGCCTGTGGCAATGAAAATGCTACTCTACTGAGACCTGGTATTGCGTCTCCAAATATTTTTTTGCTCTTCAAACTTTTCGTAAAATATTCTATTTAGTGTAGCTTTGGCACTAATGGGATTGGAATCATTGGATTTTGACAAAATCTTGAATTTTTTATCATCTACTGCTTCTTGTAGTAATTCTGAAAATGCTTCATTGATAGTTGTTCCTCCCCATTTGTTGCCCATTGATGGTAATACTACACTAATTCTCCCATTACTCTTATCATGTACAGTAATATCAACTGTACCTCCTCCTATATCAACTACCATGTATTTCTGTGGAGGTTTTCCTAATACTTTTGAATAATGCTGTGCAGCTATAGCAGCTACTTCTGATTCTAGAGCTAATGATAGCTTCTCAGGATTAACCTCCTCTGGACGTGGTAAAGGGGAACCAACTGGAGTAAACCTTGTTATACCAGGAGCATCAGAAGTGAGACCAGCCTATCATATTAACATAATGAAATACAAAGCATGTATTAGGTTACCATATAAGCAGCTTCTCTCATCATTCTTCTTGCTCTTGCTTTCCATATAGCAGGAACAGTAATGACCCAATCAAAATCACTTGACTTGTAGTTTTCTTTCAGATGATCAGTGAGTAGTTTCTCCTTAAGGTGTGTTAGTATAAAAGCTATAACTTCAATAAGATAATAAGAACCACCAGTGAATGGAGGGACTTTAGTTGTACGTCCTAACGACTGATCAGTATAATTTTATTACTTAAAATAATAAACAGCATTAAACTCACTTTATCTCTCTCTAGTAATGGTTTTATTCTTTCAAAATATACAAAGTCTTTAGGATCTTTCTTAGCTATGCCATTATATATACTCTGTACTTGATGTCCAATCCCAATGACTCTGTATTGTTTCCCCTCTTGCTCCTTTTTGATTAATATTGAATTAGGGATTCTTCCCAATGAACTATCAAGTTCAGTTTACATTGCATGCTTTGCGTAGGTTTTATTCATTTATTGATTTATGATTGCTATTGTAGCTGCTTGTGGCATGCTGAAGAATCTGTGCTCAAAAATGTTTGTTAATTTTTTGAATAATAAAATGAAAAACTAGAAAAGCAAGTTCAATTTTAAATTTACACAAAAGTCATTGCATTAGCGTACTAATACCATTACTAATGCTACTCTAAGTTACAGCAATTGTTACTATTATATTACATGTATATATTGTCTAACTATTTGGTTCATTATTGTTACTGGTCTTGTCTTGATAGAAAGTCACAAACTGTTTTCACTTCTTCTCCAGTGATACTATACTGAGCTCTTGCTTGTATCTCTGTACCTCTGAATCAATATATACATTGTATTTTCTCTCTTTTTTTTTGGTATGTTATCAGGATTAGACACATCAAGTATTAGCTTACCAATCTCACGTACTGTTGGTTCACCTTCTTTATCTTTTATATACTGAATTCCATCATCTCCTGTACAATATATAGAGATGTTAACTTGTGTGCTTCTTTGATAACGAGGTATTAATGTGGTCTTATACACTTCATCCTTTATTACTTCTCCTTTGAGTACAAATACATTAAAGACATCGCCACAGCGTTGTTCACCATTTTCGTCTACATACTTGTAATGTTCATTATGTATTGATGGGTTAAATTCAGGCCCACATGCTACCCCATAGGTAGCATCAGCAACACGTGATTGGATTATGTTAGGATCTTTCCTCCACATTACTGCTCCTGATACAACAGCAAGATCTGGTTGTTCAGGACACTCAAGATCTATAATTTCATAAAGAATGCCACGATGCTGGGTGATAACTTCTTCTATCCTTTTACTAACAAACTGACACCCTCCAAACCCTCCTACTAGATAAACTGTATCGATATGATCTGTTAGCTCATCAAATGCTGCCCTCACACACTCTATGATCTTATCAACTGTGGGTTTGAATACCTTCTCTTCTAATAGATCATATCCTATGGTTAATTTATTAGGATCTGGATCATACTCCATTTTTAGCTTCCTTGCTTTTTGAAGCTTATCATGGCCATAGAATGATACCAAGAGGGCTGGCAAGGTTAGTACAATTTCTTTTGTTTTTTTTCCAATTATTTTTTTCTTTTCTTCAAACTCTTCATAGAGAAATTTGTTAAGAGCAGCTTTTGCACGAATCGGATCTGATTTTATGAAAGATTCAAAACCTTTATCATCTACTATTTCTTCCAGTATTGCTGAGAATGCTTCATTGACAGTAGTACCCCCCCAGGTGTTCCCCATTGGTGGTAGTACTACACTAATTCTCCCATTTCTCTTATTATGTACAGTAATATCAACTGTACCTCCTCCTATATCAACTACCATATATCTACGTGGAGGAGGACCAAGAACATGTGACTGATGCTGTGCATATATAGCAGCTACTTCTGGTTCTAGAGCTAATGATAGCTTCTGAGGATTAACCTCCTCTGGACGTGGTAAAGGGGAACCAACTGGAGTGAACCTTGTTATACCAGGAGCATCAGAAGTGAGACCAGCCTATCATATTAACATAATGAAATACAAAGCATGTATTAGGTTACCATATAAGCAGCTTCTCTCATCATTCTTCTTGCTCTTGCTTTCCATATAGCAGGAACAGTAATGACCCAATCAAAATCACTTGACTTGTAATTTCTCTTCAGATGATCAGCCAGTAGCTTCTTCTTGAGGTGTGTTAGTATAAAAGCTATAACTTCAATAAGATAATAAGATCCTCCAGTGAATGAAGAGACTTCAGTAGTACGATCTAATGACTGAAGATTATAGTTATTACTTATTAGTTAGGAAATGGTAGAAATTTGCACTCACTTTGTCTCTCTCCAACAATTTTTTTACTCTTTCAAAATAGATGACATTTTTGGCCCCTTTATGTATATTACTCAACGAATTTTGTGCCTGATGTCCAACATCAGTGACTTCATACTCATCATCATCCTTCTCAATAATTATAGCATTAGGGATTCTTTCCAGTGTACTGTGAAGTCGTACAACTTTTACATCTCCTCCTGTTGTTGGAGTGGTATATGCTACTGATAGTGATGATGTCCCAAAGTCAATAGCTGCTATACAGCTGCTGTCTTGTAGTACAGGAGTGGCTTTTGGTATCTTCTCAGCTCTTCTCAGGGGTGGCAATGGTCTTTTAGATAAAGCCATGGGATTATATATAGTATAAGAGAGCTAGGTATATTGAAGACTGTAATATGTGGGTTATTAGTGTTGCATATACATGTATAACTTTTGTGTGGTCATATCCTGTATTAATATATTCATGACCTCTTCTCTGACCATAATAATAATAATATTTACTAGCACTGCTATCACCCCACAAGCTGTTTTGAGGTGTTTTCCACCTTTCCTCAACTATAAACATAAGTGTACTATATTCACTTGTTATCTTCTTTCATGTGACACTTGCACATGTACTGATGTTTGCCATTTTGTGGAGTAATCCTATTTATGCATATGTACAGTACTTTTCTTTCTTTAAAATAATCCTATAAAATTTATTTTGTATAAATATGTCATATTCTTGTTTGTACTTAATCGGCTTTTGCAGTTACAATATACTGTATAAGATGTATTTTATTGGTGGAAATATTTTGGCAAACTTGCCTGTGGAAAGTTAATTGCTTAATTTTATATTGAGAATTTGTGCCATGCCATTGAGCATGCTCATACTGAAACAAAATGGTGGATTTTATATTGGTGATATCTGCCTGCCAATTGCCAATATTATCCTTGCCAATAGATTATTTTGTATGGTATAGATTACTTTGTTGTGAAAAGTGTATTTTGTAAGATTTTTGCAGAACATCAGCTTTTACATGAAAATTTACCCAGTACCGTATAGTGGGAAATTTTGGAGGGAATTAAATTTGGCAAATTGGCGTCTTGATAGCCATTCGCCAAAATTAAATCCACCATTTTGAGTCATTATACACATGCTCAATGGCACGTGGCCACAAATTCGTCAAATTAAAACTCACCAATCACTAAATTTTACCAATTCACTAAATTTAACTCCCTCCAGAATTACTCGCTATACTGTATCTCTTTCTAGTATTTTTTAAAATTCTTTCAAAATAAAAAAATATTTAGCTTCTTCTCTAAGGTCACTGTACATGCTTTGTGCTCTGTGTCCAATCCCAATGACTTTGTATCATTGTTCTTCTTCTTTCGCAATTAATATAGCATTAGGACTCTTTTGTAAGTTTTGTGAAGTGGCACAACTTTTATGTTATCTTCTTTTTTTGTTGAAACAGCAGAGCTATAGGGAATAAAATTATTTGCAATTATCTGGGTAAAAATTTACTATTGTTTCAGTATATGCTTAGTGATGATGTTCCAAAGTCAATAGCTGCTATACAGCTGCTGTCTTGTAGTACAGGAGTGGGTTTCTGTATCTTCTCAGCTCTTGATAGTGGAGGCAGTCAGTGGTCCTTTAGATAATGCCAGGACCAGTGTGAGAGAAGTATCACTATCAGTAAGGTAGTAAAGCACTATATTTATACAGTTTTTAGTGGTTTTTTGTTAAAACATGTCCTGTGAACCTCTTCTGTGACCTCAAATAATAACATTATTCATAGTTCATCTATGCCATGTGTGCTATATGTGCATGTGCATGTGTAGGATACCTCCCTGTCTGGAGGTGGTTATGGGTACATAACTCCCCCTGAGATAAGTGGTCGAGGTCGTAGCCTGAGACCACTTATCTCGAGGGAGTTATGTATAACCACCTCCAGACAGGGAGTTACAGTGATTTTCCTTAAACTTGCATGATAGGCAAGCAGAAATGTGTTATGCACGTGCTCTGTTGTGGTCAGTATTAAGTAGGTGCATCTATTTAATTTCTGACCACAACAGAGCATGTGCATGACATATTTCTGCTTGCCTATCATGCAAGTTTAAGGAAAATCACTGTATCTATGCCATGGTATAGTACTGCAGTATTGTTCTTATGTAAACCGTGAAATTCCACACTGTCTGGAGGGTTTTGCGAGTGGCTTTAAAATCGCAAAAATTAGTACTCACATTTATTAATAATTTACGTTACGGTCATTAATAATTATTAATTTTAAAAAGGGAGAAATCAGAAAAATTAGTACATGTTAAAATCACTACCATTAACAAATCGCAAATATTTGTTTACTTAAAAATAAGGGGCTTTAAGGTAACTCCCGCTAAACATCAAAGGTTTCCATGGTGACCACCCATGGTATAAGGCTGTATAGCTTCTTTGTTCTGTGCATGCTTCATTCACTAAAAAGAAAGCTTGCAATGAAACTGTACTTGCATTGTCACTGTGTCACTGCATTGCATTGTCATAATAGTCTAATACCATTACTAATAGTATTCTAAGCCACAGCAATTGTTACTATTATTATATTGCAAGTACATATTCGTTAATTATTAGTTCGTATAGTCTTGTCTTGGTTTGATAGAAAGTCACAAACTGTTTTCACTTCTTCTCCAGTGATACGATACTGAGCTCTTGCTTGTATCTCTGTACCACTGAAATCCATGAATACGTCAAATTTTCTCTCATCATTTGGTATATTATCAGGATTAGGAATATCAAGTGCTAGCTTACCAATCTCACATACTGTTAGTTTACCTTCTTTATCTTCTATATACTGAACTCCATCATCTGCTGTACAGTATATAAAGATAGATTGTTGAGTCTTTTTTTGTTGAAGAGGCATAAATGTAGCTTTATATAATTCATCCTTTATTTCTTCTCCTTTGAGTACGAAAACTTTAAAGACACTGTTGCAACGTTGTTTACCATCTTCATCTACAAACTTGTAATGCTCATCATGTATTGATGGATCAAATGCAGGAGCAACAATTGTCCCATAAGTAGCATCAGCAACACGTGATTGGATTATGTTAGGATCTTTCCTCCACATTACTGCTCCTGATACAACAGCAAGATCTGGTTGCACAGGACACACTATCTTATCATAAAGAATGCCACGATGCTGAGCAATAGCTTCTTCTATCTTTCGGCTAACAAACCTACATCCTCCAAACCCTCCTACTAGATAAACTGTATCGATTCCATCAGACTTAAGCTCATCAAATGCTGCTCTCACACACTCAATGATCTTATCAACTGTGAATTGGAATACCTTCTCTTCTAACTGATCATATCCTATTGTTAATGAACCATCTCCTGGATCATAATGCATGTTCATCTGGTTTGTTTCATTTAACTTATCACTGCCATAGAATTGTACTAATTTGCTTGGTAAGCTTATTACTACTTCATTTAAACCCACTATTGTGTCACCAAATACTTTTTTGTGTTTCTCAAATTCTTCGTAAAAGAACTTATTTAGTGTTGCGTTGGCACTAATTGGATCAGATTTTAAAAACGATTCAAAACCTTGATCTTTTAATATTTCTTGTAGTAACATTGACAATGCTTCATTGACAGTAGTACCTCCCCAGGTGTTCCCCATTGGTGGTAATACTACACTAATTCTCCCATTACTCTTATCATGTACAGTAATATCAACTGTACCTCCTCCTATATCAACTACCATATATCTCTGTGGAGGGGACCCTGATACTTCTGACTGATGCTGTGCAGCTATAGCAGCTACTTCTGGTTCTAGAGCTAATGATAGCTTCTGAGGATTAACCTCCTCTGGACGCGGTAAAGGGGAACCAACTGGAGTGAACCTTGTTATACCAGGAGCATCAGAAGTGAGACCAGCCTATCATATTAACATAATGAAATACAAAGCATGTATTAGGTTACCATATAAGCAGCTTCTCTCATCATTCTTCTTGCTCTTGCTTTCCATATAGCAGGAACAGTAATGACCCAATCAAAATCACTTGACTTGTAGTCTCCTCTGAAATGAGTCAGTAGCTTCTCCTTGAGGTGTGTCAGTATAAAAGCTATAACTTCAATGAGATAATAAGAACCACCAGTGAATGAAGGGACTTCAGTAGTACGATCTAGCGACTATAGGGAATACATTAATGTCATATTTTGTGTTTTTGTTTTACTCTAACTCACATTATCTTTTTCCAATAATTTTTTTATTCGTTCAAAGTATATGAATTTTTTAGCATCTTTCCTCATACTGCTGTATAAACTTTGTGCTTGATTTCCAATCCCAATTGTTGTATGCTGTTGTCCCACTAGACCCTTCAGGATTAGTATAGCATTTGGGATTCTTTCTAGTGTACTGTGAAGTGCTAGAACTTTTACATCTCCTCCTGTTGTTGGAGTGGTATATGCTACTGATAGTGATGAGGTCCCAAAGTCAATAGCTGCTATACAGCTGCTGTCTTGTAGTACAGGAGGTGCTCTTGGTATCTTCTCAGCTCTTGATAGTGGTCCCTTAGATAAAGCCATGATCAGTTTAAGAGGTGGATTATAATCTAACCTGCATGTACAGTGACTGCTTAATGGGGTGATCCTACAAATATCTGACCTCAATTATTCATAGTTCACTATGTGCCACCCATCATTATCTATACTGTTCACTACGTGTATATCCACTTATGTACTTCCTCTTCTTTGAAATGGTGATCCTTCATGATGCATTCAGTCATTTTATATCCTGTTTATGTTCAAAAACTGCACTGTTTTTATAACTTTTGTAGATACTATTAGTTTATACAATGCAAGATTACATGCATGCATGTGATTTTTTGCACACAATAGTGTAGTGTAATTCTTAATCTGTGCATGCTTCATTCACTAAAAAGAATGTTGCATCACTTGCATGTAGAAGAGTGTACTTGCATCATGTACTGTGTACCCTAACCTTGCAACTTTGTACACGAAGGTCTGTGCCAACATCTATTGCAAAATTACTTTTATTATTGTGTTATACATTACATGCAACCTACTATACAGTTGGTAAATTTCGTGGGGTATTAATTTTCATTAATTTTGTGGTTCATTTTTATCAATGAACCTTTAACCCCTACCACCAACACATGAAAACTAATTAACGGGCAATTCAGAGCTCTTAACTACTATTTTTAAGCCAGTGGAGGAACTGGAGTCTTTGTTTATTACTCCATATTCCACTATAAGCCATGTATTGGAAGCTAGTGCTGTAGATCCAAGTGAAAATAATTTGCTAACTGTCAGCCACAAATTTTTGTACCCACGAATATTAGCTTCTAAGGAAATTTTGGAGAAAATGCGCAACATTGGACCCTCGAAAATTACCAACCATACAGTATTCCATTGACTTTGCAACAGTATGATTATTTTTGATCATAATTTTGCTAGTGTTGCTGATCAGAGTTTCAATGATATTATGCAATACCCTGTGTTGCCATGGATACTCGCTGACTACACTAGTACTACCCTAGGTAAGGATCATGTATTATTTATTTATTATTATTATTGGTTATTATTATTATCATTATTATTATTGCTAGATCTAACAAAACCGGATACATTCAGAGATTTATCTAAACCAATAGGAGCACTGAATGAAGAGAGACTAGCATTCTTTAAAGTACATGAGTATAGATCAAAATTTAGTATTAATTAATTAATTAATTAATTAATATTTTAATTGAAAGGATCGTTATGCTGAGATGTCTGGAAGGAAGTTTCTCTATGGCACTCACTACTCAGCACCTGGTTATGTACTGTACTATCTAGTCAGAACTGGTTAGGAAAACCTGTTTATCTTGTACCTCCACCTTCTCCCTCTCCCTCCCTCCCTCCCCCTCACTAGTCCAGCAGTGTGTTCCAGTGTATCCTGTATTACAGGTACAGTTACCATACAGTACAGTTACCAGGTCAATTGTCATAGCAACGCTCATTAGGTTTCCATGGTATTTAATTGAATATTTTTATTAGTTTTTATCACTGCAAATATAACCCAACCTACAGTAATAATACATGTATGATATGGGTATTATACATACATGTACATGTACATGTAAATCTTAAATTTTTATTTAATATTTTGTACTAATACCTAGCCTTGCTATTATTAAATTTTGGTGCTATGCAGTACTGAAGTATTTTGAAATATAAACCTGTTTATATAACTGGTTTTATTCTTCTTGCAGTGATCATGAATCCCAGTACAGGTGTGCCAGGAAGGTATCAACAGTGATATGTGTCCATGATGTACAGTGTCTTGAACCTGATTGTAATAACCACGGGTCATGTGACATGGGGGCGTGTTCATGTGAGTCACCATGGACCGGAGATACTTGTGGATCTGTTAACTGTTCATTGACTGATTGTAATGGACACGGAATATGTATGGAGGGTAAGAGAAAATACATGTACTGTCCTTAGTACATTTTCTGATACATATTGATGTCCTTATGCTGTTTAGAAAGTTTGAGCTGATTCCGACTTCAATTTTTCAAGTTATGGCCATTTTGAAAAAATGGCCAAAATCTAAAAATACCCAAGGCTATAGCCCGTGGTTTTTTCCAAAAAATGGCTCTGAAATCACCCCAAATTTTTATTACATTTTCCGATACATATTGATGTACTTATGATGTGTAGAAAGTTTGAGCTGATTCTGACTTTGATTTTTCAGGATACAGCCATTTAAAAAAAACGGCCAAAATCTAAAAAATACCCAAAGATGGTATACTTTGATGTTAGAGTGTTCTGTCCACTGTCAGCTACCAATATGAGTAAGACCTTGATGAAATGCTACAGAGATAATGAATCGTTGAAGAAAAGGAAATATGAGCAGAGGCTAAGAGAAGTGGA
>NW_003547518.1:0-1882 GCF_000090795.2 Amphimedon queenslandica | reverse complement strand
GGGGGAGGGAGGGAGAGAGGGAGGGAGGGAGGAGGAAGAAGGAGGAGGGGGGGAGGAGGAAGAAGGAGGAAGGGGAGAGAGGGGATAGAGGGAGGGAGGAGAGAGAGAAGGAAAAAGTGAATGCAGTAATAATATTTTAAGTGTTAAGTGAGTTTGTATTTCTTATATTCATAGAATGTAAGAAAGGTTATTATGGAGTCAACTGTGCTCAGAAGTAAGACGCTAAAAGATGTATTTATTATTATTATTTTATTTATTATTATTTTATTATTATTTAAAGGTGTGTGTTTCCTGATTGTTCTGGTAATGGACATTGTTCTATAGTCAATGGACCATGTTTATGTAACAAGGTATAGCAGTTATTTTTATTAGAGAGAATCCCCACATAAAATACATATTTCACTTAATATTGACTTGAATGATAGACCAGTAGGAATGTGCTATAATAACATGCTTACTGTGCACATTTAGCCCTATAGTTATGATTCTCTAGTCAACTTACACGTTTATTCTTGTTTTCTCTCTCTCCCCCTCTCTTTTTCTCTCTTCCTTTCTCCTTCTCTCAGGGTTGGACTGGTATATCTTGTAGTATAACGCTAATAGAAAATAATCAAATGAATACATCCTCTACCTTATTTATCACATCATCATCATCATCATCATTATTAGCTGATACTCCTAATGCTAGTACTGCAGTGCCAATGATGAACTCAATCTCCTCATTACTGTCTCCTACTAATGATGTGTCACTACAGGATATTACTGTATTGAATAATGATAATAAATCTATTGATGGTTGTAATGGAACTAATAATAGGTGAGGGAGAGGGAGGGAGGAAGAGAGAAAGAGAGAGAGTGTGTGTGTGTGAAAAGTAATATGCTTGTATGTACATGACATATGATTATACTATTCTTTCTATTTCTTTCTTTCATTTTCTAGTAGTTCATCTCCTCCAGTTAATTACAGTGCTAACGATGATGATAATCAATTTATTATTATTATTATATTAATTGGTTTAAGTACTGTCACTATACATGTTATACTGTGTGCCATTCACATATGTTGTCATGGTAACGGAGAGATAAAGTTTAACAAGTCAGAGATAAAGAGAGAACTGATGGAGAGGAGAGAATGGGAACAGATCATGTTACAGAACAGCAACTGGAATAGCAGCACTGATGAAGATTAATGTATTATTATAAATATTATAATAGCAAACAATTGATACTGATATTCAGTGTTATTGGTGAGTTCCAGTAACTATTTTCATGAGGTCCTATATACCACACACATACACTGATACACCCATATACTGGTAGATACACCCATCTATGTTGCTCTGTACATGTAGCTGTAAAAGCAGTTTTAAACTACAGATCATTGAGTAAAATGACCAAGTTTAGTAAAATAACAGTATAGTAGATTAAATCAAACAGTCAATGCATGTGTCACAGTTCATGTAACTTAGTGTATGCTTCCTTAATAAAACCTTCTCATGTGGAAAGATCACACCACATACTCCCACTATATTCTTGTGCTTTGTGATTTACAAGATGATTGATATCTCTCAATGGAGAGCAAGTATTGGACTGTGGAATTACTGTCAAGCTGCCTCCAGTAGACCAGCTAATGGCCGCCACTCTCACTCATTCAAAGCTGCAATAGACAGCAAGTCAGGCAGTACTATATCAGGAGAGAAGACATCTAAACTGTCAGCAGCTCTGTCTCTTATTGCTTTACTCCTCTTTCTCTCTCTCTCTTTATTAAGACACATCTTGATGATTCCTCCAACAGGTATAAACAACAATTGCAACTTTGTACTTGTATATTTACTGGTATTTTATTATTAGGTAACTGCTACCAAGTACAATGTACTACTGG
>NW_003547516.1:14822-17335 GCF_000090795.2 Amphimedon queenslandica | reverse complement strand
ATAATAATAAATAATAACAATAATAATGATAATATTTGAAATAATATTCCTTTCTCACTCTCATAATGACAACAATAATAATAATAATAATAATGATAATAATAATAATAATAATAATAATAATAATAATAATAATAAATAATAAATAATAGTATTAAAATAAATAAAAATAAAAATAATAATAATAATAATAACAATAACAATAATAATAATAAATAATAACAATAATATTAACAAATAAATAAAAATAATAATAAGAATCATAATAATAATAATAATAATAATAATAATATTCCTTTCTCACTCTCATGATAATAATAACAATGAAAATAATAATAATAATAATTTTTTTGTTTTAATTTTTAAAGCAGGTTAATTTAAGGAAAGGAAAGAAAGATAGATAGAGTTAGAAAGATGGAGAAAATTAGTAATAAAATAAAGTTATTGATAACAGTAAAAATAATAGTAATTCATAATAAAATTTGTGATCATAGGCAAAACTAAGTTTAAAAATAAGGTTAGTCTATAGTGGGGGACAAGCCTGATTCAAACATAATAAGATCCAGAGGGGCTGATTAGGCAATATTTTTCTGAGAGAAACGAGATCGGTGACCACGGAGGCACTGCAAAAATGAGCGAAGGAGAGCAAAGGACAATAATAATAATAATAATAATAATAATAATAATAAAATAATATTAATAATTTCTCACTCTCATTATAATAATAACAATTATAATAATAATAATAATAATGATAATAATATTCCTTTCTCTTTCTCATAATAATAATAACAATAACAATAATAATAATAATAATGAAGAAACAAACATATAAAACATATAACTGCTATAAACATATAGCAGTTGTATAAACAGTAACAAACGTAGTGTATAACAGTAAAGGAAACTAAGCTACACTATTGAGGTAAGTCATTCTAATAATAAGAACACAATACACACGAACATCTTTTAAATACATTTAGATACTACTAACAAATCAAGCAATACAACTGAATAACAGTAAAGGGCACTATGCTACACTATTAAGGTAAGTTTTACTAATAATAAAAACACAATACAGATTAACATCTTTTAAATACAATTAGATACTACTAACACATCAAGCAATACAACTGAATGTCAGTAAAGGACACTATACTACACTATTAAGGTAAGTTTAACTAATAATAAGAACACAATACAGATTAACATCTTTTAAATACAATTAGATACTACTAACACATCAAGCAATACAACTGAATAACAGTAAAGGGCACTATGCTACACTATTAAGGTAAGTTTTACTAATAATAAAAACACAATACAGATTAACATCTTTAAATACAATTAGATACTACTAACACATCAAGCAATACAACTGAATGTCAGTAAAGGACACTATACTACACTATTAAGGTAAGTTTTACTAATAATAAGAAGACAATACAGATTAACATCTTTTAAAAACAATTAGATACTACTAACACATCAAGCAATACAACTGAATAACAGTAAAGGGCACTATGCTACACTATTAAGGTAAGTTTTACTAATAATAAAAACACAATACAGATTAACATCTTTTAAATACAATTAGATACTACTAACACATCAAGCAATACAACTGAATGTCAGTAAAGGACACTATACTACACTATTAAGGTAAGTTTTACTAATAATAAAAACACAATACAGATTAACATCTTTTAAATACAATTAGATACTACTAACACATCAAGCAATACAACTGAATGTCAGTAAAGGACACTATACTACACTATTAAGATAAGTTTTACTAATAACAAAACACAATACAGATTAACATCTTTTAAATACAATTAGATACTACTAACACATCAAGCAATACAACTGAATAACAGTAAAGGACACTATGCTACACTATTAAGGCAAGTCATTCTAATAATAAGAACACAATACAGATTAACATCTTTTAAATAAAATTAGATACTACTAACACATCAAGCAATACAACTGAATGTCAGTAAAGGACACTATGCTACACTATTAAGGTACGTTTTACTAATAATAAGAACACAATACAGATTAACTTCTTTTAAATACAATTAGATACTACTAACACATCAAACAATACAACTGAATAACAGTAATGGACACTATGCTACACTACTAAGATAGTGTAGACACAAACTCTTACCACAACAAGTGATGTACTGTGCTACAAGGAATGAAGACAAAATATCTAACGTATTCTCAAATCTTTTATGATGTTGAGCGATAATTCATAACATTTTTTACCTGCAAATATCTTGACAATAATTATCATGATAAACATAATCTTTGCGATATGAATTTAAGAAATTGTTTTAAATGTTTTGTCTTTGCTTTTCTAGGTCTGTGGCACTATGTCCTAACAAGTAGAAATATATGGAAAACATACAGTCTGTTTTGTAAGCACTCCATAGTCTACCTTTGTTCTCAGAGGCTAAGAGGGAACGCACACCATAACTGGAATGGTAACTGGCTCTTCCTAG
>NW_003547516.1:9515-14483 GCF_000090795.2 Amphimedon queenslandica | reverse complement strand
CGTAAGCTTACCTTTGTCTTTATCCTAAACAATGATGGAACAAGAGTTTTAAGTAGCAACACCATCAAGCAACTTTTTCTCCATTTTAAAATTGTATGGTCATGTGATCAGTCATGTGATGTCATTTGTAATACGGAAAGGAAACGGAAACATTAAAAAATAAAAATTGGTTTTACAGCAATTTCTCCACTTCTTGCTTGGAAGAACGATATACAAAGGCTCATAACTCGAGATAGGTAAGCCGCATTGACGCGCAACAAGCACCAATTGATAGTAACTGGAATGAGCAATTTTTTGATATGTCTTAAGGTCGATTTTCTCAGACCATGTCACATATAATAGGTGCTTCTTTGCTTGACAGAGCACTTTTTGTGACTACTTCTTGTCGTCCTATTGAATCATGCAACATGAGAATAAGGTGGGTGAATTATATAAAATGCATGTCGCTACGTTTACAATTTACCTGAGTCGTTTTATCATCAATCATGGCTTGTAGTCGTTCTGTAAGTGTATCTAAGAAAGCCTGACTCCAGAAGAAACTGTTAGAAAAGAGAAAAGTCGAGCAACGCTTAGAGCATTGTTCATGATAACAAAAATGGTAGTGCCCAGACCCAATGGACGATGAACGGAACAACTACAATAAAAATGGAAACGGCGCTACAGTTTAATCGTTGTCAACGTAAACCGAACGCGAAGTTTTTATTGACTTCTACTGTAGTTCTCTGAAAATTAGGACCGCATGTTTCATGTAATAGTTGTGTTTCATGTCTTGATTCATGTTACATGTCTGATTTATGTTTTATGTATGTTTCATGTTTCATCATGTTTCATGTTTCAAATGCATGTTTCAGAAACTCATTTGATAATTATAATCAATAGTACTAATTTGTACTTTTCTAATGAAGATTGATTCATGTTTCATGGTGTTTTTGGAAATATTACATCCTTTTTATGTCAATGTTTACAAATTCATGTTTAACTACTAAATCATGCATGTTTTGCACTGAAACTGTACAAAAAAGGATATGTACATGTACATAAAAAAATTTTAACAGGGTAGATTTGTAAAATACATCAAAGATAAACTGTTGCTAGTATTGGCTACTTGACTTCCTACCATATACTCTATGTACATTAAGTGTCTGTATTTACAGTTACATGTATATAATACAGTTATAGTCTGTAGTAGCTATGTCGTGTAGAGTGTATCCTAATCCTATCTTCCTTTCCTTTCCTGTATGTACTATAGCAGTATAGTGTGTGCTTCATTGCATACACAAGCACATGCAAGTAATAGTAGGATAATAACTTGCAGTTGAACTTTTTTGTGTGTTTGTTTTGAATTACGAGTGTTACTGATTATATTGGGAAATGTATGCATGGTCAATTCCTCTTGTATCTAGTCACCATCTTGTATTTCTTTCCATTTCCTTCTCTTAAATATATCTTTTTTCCTTTTTATCCTCTTAATTCTCTCTTTCCTTCTCTATCTATTCTCCTCTCTCTCTCTCTCTTCTCTCTCTCTCTTTCTCTCTCTCTCTCCTCTCTCAGGTCAGTTATATGTGGAGATATATTGTGAGAGTGAGAGACCTCCTTAATCCAAAGTCTTCCAGTAGTCTTCGCCATCAAAAGCTAGGACCTTACGTTGAGAACCTTGCTAAACTAGCAGTGACGTCTTTTGCTAACATAAATGGACTAATGGACGAAGGAAACAAAGCAAGGTCTGTGATTAATGCTAACTATATTTAACATTATTATTGTTATTACTATCATCTTGCAATATGCTATAATCCTTTATTATAATTGGCCTCGCCCACAATTAGCATGGGCGAGGACTATGTAGTTAAGTGTATTGTCTGTCATTCATTAATTCATCCATTCTGTCCACTGCAACTCTCACTTTGAGACTCTGTGATTTTAAAAGGGGCTCTCCTACAGTCACCAGAACTTCTGCATGAGCTAGAAAAAGTTACATGTACTTTCTACTACATTTTACATGTACTTTATATTTATTAGTTTTAATTTATTTTTTGTCCGTTATACATTTATTTTTCCAGAACTGTTGCAGCTACTAACATGAATGAGACCAGCAGTAGATCACACGCTGTCTTTACTATCATACTAACACAAAGGAAGAAAGACTCTGACTGGACTGGTAGCAGAAAAGGTATGCGGGAGCTATTATTATCCAATTAAGTGTATAGAATACCATTATTGAAACTCCCTCTGCACAATAAGTGATAGGCCAAGCTTTATAAATATATTAATTTTGTTACTGTTATTACTGCCAAGATGTCAAACTAAAATTATTTGATTATTTATGTTAATCAATGTGTTTTTTCTTAATGATAAAGGTTAGCAAGATTAGTTTAGTTGATCTGGCTGGTAGTGAGAGAGCTAAAGACACTGGAGCTGAAGGGAAAAGACTTCAGGTAATTTGTAATGGACACTATATGCACTTGAACACTAGCACTCAATCCCTTTGTGTATAAATCATAGCAAAATATTTAGATTTTTAATTTTTTATGTGCACGTAACTCAGGAAATTGAAGTCGGAATTGGCTCAAACATTCTACCCAGTATAAGAACATCAATATCTATCAGAAAATGTAGTAAAAATTGGGGGTGATTTTATAGTCATTTTTCTGAAAAAACCATGGACTCTTATTATTGTACAGGGTAATTTTCAGATTTTAGCACATTTTTTATAATGGCCATAACTCAAGAAATTTAAGTCGGTATCGGCTCAAACTTTCTACACAGCATAAGGACATCAATATGTAATTAAAATTGGGGTGATTTTGGAGCCATTTTTTGGAAAAAAGCATGGGCTATATAGCCTTGGGTATGTACACATGTAATTACTTTCATGGTAGGAAGGAACTAACATAAACAAGTCGCTGACAACGTTAGGTATAGTCATTCATGCTCTTGCATCAGCCAAGAAGAAAGGAGACTTTGTACCTTATAGAGACTCAGTACTTACGTGGCTACTCAAAGAAAACCTTGGTATGATAATGTAGTATATGGCATAGAGTGGGATAAGGAGAGAAGGGAGAGAGGAGAGAGATAAAGGTATACATGTGTATTGTACACATTTAATTGTCTTTTTTAGGTGGTAATTTCAGGACAGCCATGATAGCTGCATCAGTCCAGCACAGATAAACAATGAAGAAACACTCAGTACTGTAAGGTAGTGTATCAGTACATTAAGACGCACTGTCTCATTCTCCTTCTTATATTCATGTTTATAGGCAAAGAATAAATATTCTCCATGCACTGGAAATTCTCAAAACTGTCAAGGATTGTCATGGATCATTATAGTTTCTGCAGTATAAACCTGTTTTGTGATACAGTCATCAAAAAGCTGCCATTTTGCGTCACGTGATACTAATGGAATGCAATTGAACTTGCAATTATTTATCAAAGGTCAACCGTGTCATACCTCCTCTGGGCAAGGGCAATCACCCGGTTAGCGCATTATTCCCGGACAGTTGTCCGGAGTTAGGTGTAACTGTTCCTGGAAACTATCCTTACGGATAGACACTATGAATAATAAGTAGTTTAGCTTAATTAATGATTAATGAATAATGGGGAGGGATGTCAAGGAGCTATGGAGGTTCACTCAGGAGGCTGAAAGCCTGAAACATCAAGAAAGGCAGCTCAGTGGATCATGGTTTTTCAAATCACGAAGTGGATGGAGTACTGGTTAGTATCTAGTAGGCTTACATGTATATAATCATTATTCAGTTGTCAATTACTGAATATATATAATCCATTACTATTAGTCGAGCTATTAGTACTTATGGTTGCTGTACAAGTTGCAGCCAGTCATTAACTGTTCATTTGATATTGTTCCTTAGTCCTTGTCTATGCATATTATGTTTTTACGGATGAAATAATAATAATAATAATAATAATAATAATAATAATTATTATTATTATTACAGTAAAGCATTTTACTGTTACTATTACTATAAGCCATTGTTATTAATAAAAAATAATGTTGTAATTTGAGTGGTTTTAAGGTGTCTGTGCATAGGATTTTTTTGCTAGCATGAAGTTTTTTAGAAAAGCATCAGTCATTGGGCGCAAAAGCCTCTGAGTTGATTAGTTGTTTCCAGCTACACTTGTTGTTTTCACTTATAGCATATTGCTGTACATGTAATAGTAGTCTGTTTTGTAAATTATGAGAATCACATTATACTGAATTACCGTAAATCCTTAAATAGAAGCCGCATTTGAATAAACGCCGGGGTAGCAATAAAATTAAACTATAAATACGCAACACTAGCCTAGGAGTGACTCAGTAGTCTAGTGGATAATGCCTGAAGTTCCAGAAGTCAAAAGCATGAGGTTACGGGTTCGAATCCTGCTCTGGGCTGACGTTTTTTTATTTTTATATATTTTTTCGAGATCCAAATACCATTTTAGGAAATAGACGCCCGGGCTTTTATTTAAGGAAATACGGTACATTATACTGAATTACTTCCTGATGTTCACAAAAACTCTTGCTTTTACTATTATGCTACTTTACTTAGTACCCTGTAATCATTACTATTGCCCCAGGGTGTTGTGTCTGTGCACCATATGGTTAGTGTCTATGTGCATAAGATTTACAAGCAGCCATCAATCATGCAGTCTAAGCTAACTCGCAATGTGGCATTATAATAATCCTTAAAGCTGTTTATGCATGTCGTAATAGTATACTGAATAATACGCAATCTTGACCTGTACATGTGTTGTTAATAAGTACTTAAGGGTGGAAATATTGAATGTTGTTTTACCAGAACAATATCTCATTTTGATATCACAATAATTACTAATAATTGTGTTCATCAAAGCTGTTTCAATAACAGTGATCCTTTGTAATGGTTCCTAGCCTAGAAAAACCAACACAGTACATGTAACTTAGTCTGGATTAGTAGGGGTACCTTTTTACATCACACTTGTGCTAAGGGTTATGAT
>NW_003547516.1:6482-8287 GCF_000090795.2 Amphimedon queenslandica | reverse complement strand
AAAAATCTCAAAAGAAGCAAGCAAGCAGATTTACCAGTGTGATGTGGTAAGAGGCTTTGGTGGCTGTAGAGGTCCAACTCAGCTTAGGCATTTATAATTGAAAGGGTGTGGTAAAAAGGATAAATAAGCTTATAATAGTATTGTTTCTGCTTCAAAAGTAATTTTTAGCCTAGGCAATGACCCCCAATGCTTAGGCCTGCAGTCGCCTATGGTAAGAAGATTCACCAAAGTGTGGTATTATGACTTTTTCTTGCAGTTGCATGCTTAGGATAATGAAAGCTAATGATCCCAATCTTTAAATTAGTGCTATTACATTACAAGGCATGAGAATAATGGATCATTTCCCCCTATAAAGGAATGGAGTTATCTGCATCTATGCCTCTTATGACGTCACGTTTAGCCACACCCACCGACAGGAAGTAAATTGAAAGGAAGCAAAAAGTGCATTTTTGAAGGCTCATATCTCAGTGAATAAATTTTTTAGACAATAGGAGTTGGAACACATCATTATTATGGTCAGGCAATCATATTAAGACCATAAAATAAATACCCTAAAAAATCACTGCAGTTACACTTTAAGTGCCACAGATAAAGTATCTCACTCTTCACTTTAAGGCAGCAGTAGACATCTGAGCTTGTATATCTCCTTTCATTTGCTGCCACAGTTCTCAGTTTCACTTGTCGCACCATTTGGTTGTAATAATATTCATTGCAATAGTTTAAAATTACCATAAGAACGAGTAATGATGGAGAAGAATGGATGGTTGGGGCCTTTGTTCAGAGCACTATAACTTTTCTATGAGTATTTTGGTATGCTATATTATTCAAAGGGAGATTGTTCCACACAAAGTTTCTTTAATCTAGGCGAAATTTGGCAAGATCACAAGTATAATGTTCAGGATCAGCTACATATGCTTAAATTTTGGTATATATTTTTCCTTTAAGGAGGGATATAGGATAAACCCATTCATGCGCTACGTAAATGAATTTCATATATGGAGATAATTGATTTCTATACTAATCCGTGTCCACTCATTTCTGGACATGACATGTAGTGGCGGAAAAGTGCCAAAAGAAGGCTTGAAATCACAGAAACATACCATTTTGATTTCATAATTATCTTCTGTAGGTTATCCTATGGGTTTTAAGCTTGTCCTATAAAAGGTAACCAATAAGAAGGAAAAACGCGCTCCTTTTATTAGCCTTAAGACCACACCCATCTTATTTTTCTATTGATTTGTACAGTGAAGGAAAGGTAGAACAGTTTCTTTTCCTAGGAGATTCATCAATCTTATGGCTACATTAATAGCTCATTGGACTCCTCAGACATTATGAAGAATCTGCTGGCTATTTTTTGAGCTGGTCAAATGTTTTTGCCATAACAGGCCTTTTTTCTAGTCAAAACTGGCGATGATGATTTCTTTGTCTGTAACTCAGCAAAACGAGCTACCAGCTAATAACTTGGAAATGCAGAAAAAGGTTTACTATAGCCAAAACACTTTTAATTTGTGCAAAAGACAATTCTATCAATACTAGTTTTAAGCAGCACTATGCATTCAGACGCATTAATGGGTTACTGAGACCCACTCCCAGACGCACTAATGCATTATTGCCCATAAAAGGGGTTAAGTTAACTTGGTTGTATTTAAAGACTCTAACAACCAACTCTTCCTCAGCTGACTTCATCATCTTTCCAAACCCTCCATGCCCTTCAGTTCTACCTCTGCACTTACAACAAAAGAATACCCCATCACTGTCTGTCACACAACTGGAGAAGCTTCTCTGGAAATGAACAATTGCCAAAT
>NW_003547516.1:0-4284 GCF_000090795.2 Amphimedon queenslandica | reverse complement strand
ACATTGTTTTTTTGTCTATAACTGTGTACATGAAATGGCAGGGAGGCACACTGACTTGTCTCCTTTTATTCATTCATTCCTATAAATTTCATGTTTTATACCTTTATTTTTTGCTATACCAGGTGATGGGAGGTCTTCATTTTATATTCTATTTTGTTCAAAAGAAAATTTCGTTAACTTGACTCTTACTCATAGTAACCTGATCCTTTCATTAATTCATGAAAGTTTATCTCCTCTAAGCACCTCCGTCAGATACTGGAGCTGTTCCTCCTGTGAGTGTCAGAGTTTACACAAGATAAAGGCATCATTATAAAGATGGCTACTTTCACTTTTTGTACTCTGGGAAAGATGAACTTGTTTTCATATTACTGATTGCCATTACCGATGTCTGTTCTATGTGCTTTCAGTAAGTTTTATGCAGTCAAGTGATGCAATTTTTTAACAATTGACACAGGAAAAAATACATGAAAAGCAATATATTTTTTTACGAGAGTCCAGTGATTGCATTGATTGTGGCACATCCATGCCTTTAATTGGCCAGCAGCACAAATTAGCTTTCAGCAGACGGCTTCTAACCTTTGATGCTGTGTTTCAGTTTTAAAATTTGCCAGTTAACATAAAGACACTGAGTTCAATGAAAGACTAATTCAATTTTTATGAAGATTTTGTTTGTAGCACTTGCAAGTGTCTAAATGTTTTTGTTATTCCAGTACACTACGGTCATCTTCCTAAGATAAATCATGTTGCTGTATTAAAGAACAACTGTTGTCATACTTTTATCTTTATTTTAAAACATAAGGGGTTTTTAAGTTTTTGGAAGAAAACTTGAATTGTTTCATAATCTTTTCCTCATATTGACTTCTTTTGCAGGCATAGAGGATCATCCCAGAATTAAGGAATATGGCACCTTAGAGAATGTGAGATATTTGCAAGTGAAGCTTTTTGGAGACAAGTGAAGTTATTAAAATAAAAATTGAAATTTGAAGCCAAAAATTCTTTATGATGTCATTCTTGCTAATGCCTAATCATTCATTAAATGTTAAGAACAGATATCACCGGCCACAACAATAACAGGGAAGTTGATATTGCAATTAATTCAGCTAACGTTTTGAATAACAGTTCTGTTCCACATAACCTATGCATAAAATCCTCTTTTTCTACACCTAAAGGAAAAAAATAAAATGAGAAATTTTGATGAGAATTAATGATGATAAAGTGATTAACACACGTTTCTTGCCACACATATATCTCATGAAAGGAGAGTATGATGATACATTGGAGTGACCATCCATTTGAAGGAAAAGTTACTATAACACTACTGAATCAACTGGAGGATAAGAATAATAGCAAATATATGTTATCATTTAATGCTGATTACTGTATGGAAAGAGTCACGGAAGGCTGTAGTTCATTTGGATGTGGCTTAATGCATTACATACATGTATCACATGTAAATTTAAATTTTAAGCTTGATCTATTACATAATTGCCAGTATCTGTTTGAAAAGGGAATCCAGGACCTTTCACAATACTGATTGGCAGCATATCTTGCACTATCATGGAAGCTTATTCATTTGCTATGCTGAGTAGATAGACACCTGGTCCAAATAAATGCATGAGCTCATTTAAGCGCAGGGTCAAAGGGTTAAACTAAGAAAACATGCGCCTAGTTTCCATTAAACGCCTGACCCATATTAATGCCTGGGCATGGCATCAAACACCCACATGACACACCCATACACGCGTTGATATTGCAGTAGAAAAACATGGCAAGCAAAGCGAAGGAAAGGCATAGATCTTTTGATGTTTCCTTAAGTTGAGGGCAGCAGAGAAAGAAACAAAAGAAGCAGCTGCCAGGGAGTTTGATGTTGACCCTAAACGAATAAGAGAATGGTGCAAACAGAAGGAAAAGTTACTTGAGCAACAAAAGACTTGGCGGTTGAGGAAAAGATTAGCTAGGTGGGCGAAAAGCTTGGTATGAATGTATGGAGGAGTCTTGTTTAGTTGGATTAAAGATTTGAGAGAAAGAAACCTACTTGTGTCCCGAAGAATGATTGTAGTTCAAGCTAAGGAACTGTATAAACAAAATCCCACAGCTGCTAGTTTTAAAGCCAGTACTGGCTGGCTTCGACGATTTATAAAAAGACATGGCCTATCACTTCGACGTAAGACCACAATTTTCCAAGCAATACCAGCAGACTCCATTCAAAAACTGGTTAGCTTTATCATTCATTTTAAGAAAGCTCCAACGTAATAACAAGTATCTTAAAGAATGGATATATGCAATGGATGAAACAGCATTATGGTTTGATATGCCATCTACACAACTGTTGCCAGTACTGGCACTAGAGCTGTTCCAGTGAAAACAACAGGGCATGAGAAGGACCACTTTACAGTTGTACTGACAGCCCGTACTGATGGGAAAAAGATGAGGCCATGTTGTTTTTAAAGGGAAGGGAACACGTTCGATAAAACAACTATAAAGTATTCCTGATATTGTTGTTGCTTTTAGCACAAATGGCTGGATGAGTGACTCCCTTACAGCTGATTATCTCAGAAAAATTATTGGCCAGCTGTCCTTTTTAAAACGTCTTCTCATCTGGGATGCTTACTGGTGTCATACTAGTGCAGCTACAAATGCAGAACTAGATTGGTTGAAACTTGATACTGCAATTGTACCTGAAGGATGTACAAAGTTTATTCAGGCAGCCGACGTTGCTTGGAACGCATGTTTTAAGGGTCATATGCGAAGTGAATATGATGTATGATTAGCTGAACCAAGTGTTCATGAATATACCATAAATGGTAATCTTAAACCACCAAGTCGTACCCTGCTTTGTCAATGGGTCAAGTCTGCCTTGGATGCTGTTCCTATTGAGACTGTAAAGAAATCATTCATTTCATGTGCCATAACTGCACCATTAGATGGGAAAGAGGATGACAAGATACATTGCTTCAAACCCAATCAGCCATGTGATGGAGGAAGAGCTAAACTGCAAGAGGAAATGGATCGCTTTCTCAATTACAATTATGAATCTGAAGAAGACCCATTTCCTTCAGATGAAGATGAAGAGGAAACAGAAAATAATGAAACGCTAATAGACAATTGTGATGATGACGGATGTGAAGAAACTAGTGATAATAATGTGTATACAACAGATGATACAGAGTAAATACTGCACTATAATCACTTAACATTGACTTGATTTATTTATTATTGATTTTTCAGTTACAATTTACATTACATCTTTAATTATTGTATAATCAATAATAACAATAATACATTTATTTAGAAATTTCTGGAATCTTTCGAGGTTTTTGATTGCTCTTTGATTTCCAATAAATGTTTATGTACAAGGAACTTCTTAGCCAAGCTTAAGCTTTCTTCTTACAGTAATCACACTCTATTTTACCTCAATGACTTAAAAAGAACCATGAAACTCGAGAGAACGAGCGTGGTAAGTGTCCTACGATCTTATTGTCTTTCTCCACAGATACCGCATACTAGTCATGTTCATTACCATGATTGTGGTCTACCAACAACTCCTCACCAAGCACAGGGGTGCAGATTGACTTATAAACATTATGTCCCCTAACAACACTGTCAACATGCCACTCGGCAGCCATATTTTTTAATTAAAGGATGTGGCAATATTTATTCTACATGTGGATTTCATTTCCTGAGTTTAAATTAACGCCTAGCTTGAATAAGCTCCTGGGAAAGAGCATAGGCGTGCCAGCCTAAGAAGAGAGGTGAGGCAAAAGGGAAGGGGAGCAAAATGGCGCGTGAAGCGCACCACAATTTTGACCACACCCTCTTTCTCACTGACATATTTACGCATATTTTCACGCACAGTACAAGATGATAATAATCTTGTACTTACGAAATATTATTACATTCATTATGATGATCCTGGTTCAGTTGCCTAGTAAGCCGTTTTGGGTTTGAGGGGAAAAATGAAAGCACTGAAGCTTGTCTTTTGCTTGCCATCTTAAGGCCTTCATACACGAGGCAACTTGTTGCTAGCAAATAAGCAACATGTTGCCAAAAATAGAACATTTTTCCATTTCTGGCAACATGTTGCTTACAAAATCAAAGTAACTACAAATTGTTGCTAGCAACAAGTTGCTGATACTGATTAGTGATTACAAAAACTAATTAACAAATCATCATAACAACAATCAATGACATCATCATTTCAAGATGGTTGACTTCCTCTGCCTATACTGCTGTAGAAGAAAGAATCAAAGGAGTGCCTCTGACTGCCTCAACTTGCATGAGGCT
>NW_003547515.1:16441-17355 GCF_000090795.2 Amphimedon queenslandica | reverse complement strand
TTTTGCCTCATTCTGTAAATCTGTAGATATTTCTTCTTACTGTTATCATCACTATTATTATTATTATTATTACTGCTACTACTACTTAAGACTACACTAGAAGCAGTTCAGATCTAGAGAGCCATAGCCTCCATCAACACTGCATTCTTCTAAAAGCAGATTAGCTTAAGATGAGCAACAATCTCAGGCATAGCTAAATAGTATTAATCAAGTGTAGACCTGGTCCCATAGACAGATTATATAGAGTTCCAAACATCTAGAATCAGGGGCGTATCTGAGGGGGGGCCTACAGGGGCCTGGGCCCCCCCATCAATTGTTGTAGATAATGATATTCATTGTTTGTTTTATTACTTACCACCTTGTAATAAAAATTAACCACCTTGTAATCATTTACAATACATTGCACAGCAGTAAATGTACAAGAAATAAGAAGTAGACAGAAGCAAAACACTCATTTTATAGTAATCATTGTTGAAAATGTAAGATTTTGTTGCTTTAAAATACGTAAAATGCTATTTTAGTGCACTATACGAACGCTAAAAGGGGTGTGGCCAAATTTTCGGCGCGCTTCGCGTGCCATTTATCTCTGGGCCCTCTCATCATTTCCTTCCCAGCTACGCCCCCTGTCTAGAATTCTGCATCAACTAGTATTCTCGCGTACTAATCAACTATAACGCATCCTCTGCACTCTCTGCAGCATCACATTCCTGTGGTTTTGCAGTTGATGCAGGTGTATTTTCTGACGTTTGAATGAAATGAATTAGGCAGAAAATAAGCTCCCATAATAATTGTAAAGACCGGCTTTAAGGCGGGGTTTATAAGTAGTATATATAGAGTAATTTTACATTAAATCATCAGTCTACGGCGTGTCACAACGTGTGCAGGCAGCTGTTATTTCTCTATCTACCTTCATA
>NW_003547515.1:13561-16152 GCF_000090795.2 Amphimedon queenslandica | reverse complement strand
GAGTATTGCGTCATGCAATGAATTGTAAGTGTGTCGGTACCATTATTGTACCAGAATGGCCATCAGCTGTTTTTTGGCCTATCATATGTAGGGATAGTGAGTTTGCTAGTTTTGTTGAAGATTTTATGTACCTCCCTTTGATCCCAGGGCTATTTGTGAAGGGCAAACAAGGTGCCTGCCTGTTTAAAGATGGGGTGCCAACTTCTAATGTGTTAGCATTACGTGTGAATTTCACAAGTTATTGAGTGGGGTCACGTGACCTTTTCAAGGGGCTATTAGCCCTAAGGCGCTTAGCCTTGAGCAATCTTCCTCTTACAGTGATTGTATTTATTAATTATTATTTTTTTTTTTTGGTTATAGCTGGTTTTTTGCCACCAGTTGCCCAATTGTGGGTTGATTTTTAGCTGATAAGCACATTTTGTGAATTATACATTATGTAAGGTATTGAGCCGATGGTTGTACGGCAACCATAGAGTTGGTGATTCACTTGAATTAGTATTCAGTACAGCTAGTTTGTGGCTGATGATGTGTATTTTGTGTTTTTACAATACAGCTCCTTTGTAGCTGAGAGACTAATAGGGTAAGGTTAGTGATTTTTAATTGACTAGAAATACCAGCTGGGGAGCTAGGGAGTGTTGTTGGCATCCCAATAATGATGCATGATTGTATGTTTGCGTGATTACAACTGCTTAACAGTCTCTATTCAGGCCCGTAGCCAGGGGGGGTTCGGGGGGTTCGGACGAACCCCCTGTTGTAGCTGCAAAAAAGTTTTAGATTAGCTCCTGTCATGAAGAACAGCACTGCAAAAGCAGGATTAGCATTTTGGCAGCAGCGAGAAGCACAGATATCCATTTTAGCTGAGTCAGCACATGGCTGAGATGCGTAAATCAAGACCACGCCTACCAACCACGCCTATTATTCGTCAAAATTTTAGCTGCGCGCTTCGCGCGCAGCAATTTCCGAACCCCCTATTTTAAGTTCCTGGCTACGGCCCTGCTATTCTTTCCTCATATTAGTGGTCCTAAGCTCGGGAGCCTGGGTGGAGCTTGATGCAATCGATGATCCTCGGCTACAGAAGCTAGTAGAGAATCTGAAGTTGACTGTCATGGGGTCCAGAGCGAGTAGTACAGTCACAAAGTACACCAGAGCGTTTTTGAAGTGGCAACGGTGGACCGAGACCATGGATGATGTGAAGGTTTTTCCAGTCAACCCACTCCATTTTGCATTATATCTACAACATGTTGGTGAGCAGTCACAATCGAAAGCTGCAGTGGAAGAAGCAACTAATGCGGTATCATGGATTTGCCAAACTGCGGGTCTCGATCCAATAGCACAAGACCCCTTCATTAAGATGACCTTAGCAGGCCTCCAGAGGAATCTAGCTAAGCCCAAGACAAAGAAAGAACCAGTGACCCCTGAAATGTTACGGGAGATGATAGAGTCATTGGGTCTTAGACCATCATTATCGGAAGTGCGGACTGTGGCGATAGCGGTTACTGCTTTCCATGGTTTCTTTCGGTTCGATGAAGTGGTGAGGATTAGATGTTGTGATGTGAAGTTTGGAGTGGACCATATGGCAATTAAGGTGCTGTCCAGCAAGACGGATCAATATCGCCAAGGTGATGAAGTCGTGATAGCTCGAGCGGATTCCCCTCATACATGTCCAGTTGCTAGGTTGGAGCAATACTATAGTATGGCAGGGATTAATCACTTCAGCACTGAACGCCTATTCCGGGCTATTGTAAAGACAAAAGAAGGGGAGAAACTACGTACTTCGGGGTCAATCAGCTACACCCGAGTGAGGGAAATTTTGTTGGAGAAATTGCGTTCCTTGGGGTATGAGCCATCGGAGTTTGGAACACACAATTTCCGAGCCGGAGGAGCTACTACAGCAGCTAATCAAGGTGTTCCCGACCGGTTGTTCAAGAGGCATGGCCGATGGAAATCTGAGACAGCTAAAGACGGGTACATTAAAGACAGCCTTGAGGCCAGACTGGAAGTTTCTAAAAAATTACATACAAATATGAGGTATCATAGACATGTAGATCGTGACCCTTTCTTTGTAGCCTACTGTTGATTTTAAAATGATTCAAAGGCCTGCACTGGCCGCCGACCTCAATTTCAAAATATGCATATCAGTTTCTGGGGAGGGGTGTGAGTGTATGAGTGGGATGGTATGGGAGGTGTATTTTCTGACGTTTGAATGTGTAAGATCCCTTCTCGTATCAAGGAGAATCTCTTTATCATCAACAACAAAAAAGAATCACAAAAATCAGTCCAGCAAATAATCATTTTAAAATCATAATAATAAAACCCAATCAATACACACACACCCAGGAAATACCACACTAAGATAATAATAGTTACCTAGCAACACAACCACCTAATAATAACAATGATAGTGATAATAATAAATACATGTACACCTTATTATTGTAATCATAATTCTTAATAATATCTCACAGAATGAAATGAATTAGGCAGAAAATAAGCTCCCATAATAATTGTAAAGACCACCTTTAAGGCGGGGTTTATAAGTAGTATATATAGAGTAATTTTACATTAAATCATCAGTCTACGGCGTGTCACAA
>NW_003547515.1:0-12770 GCF_000090795.2 Amphimedon queenslandica | reverse complement strand
GGAAGTTTCTAAAAAATTACAAATATGAGGTATCATAGACATGTAGATCGTGACCCTTTCTTTGTAGCCTACTGTTGATTTTAAAATGATTCAAAGGCCTGCACTGGCCGCCGACCTCAATTTCAAAATATACATATCAGTTTCTGGGGAGGGGTGTGAGTGTATGAGTGGGATGGTATGGGAGGTGTATTTTCTGACGTTTGAATGAAATGAATTAGGCAGAAAATAAGCTCCCATAATAATTGTAAAGACCGCCTTTAAGGCGGGGTTTATAAGTAGTATATATAGAGTAATTTTACATTAAATCATCAGTCTACGGCGTGTCACAACGTGTGCAGGCAGCCCGCCCCCCCCCACCCTAGTTATCAACTATGCTTTCACTATTGTTGTTATATCGTTTTAACGCTACTGTTATTTGTTCCTTAATTCACCAAAAGTTAGGGGATAGCTGAATGCTGTATACAAGAAAAAGAGCTACAGTCTACAAGGATATACTGTCTAAACTATAATTGTTATTATTAATGTTTTTTTTGTTGTGTACTTTTCTCAGTTAATTTATAGGTCAAGTTTCTGTGTTGTGTTGATGTTTGTTGTTCTTAGAGCCAGAGGATGTGGTCAAGGTTTTTTCCACCTCATGTATAAAAAAAAAAAAAAAAAAAAAAAAAAAAAAAAAGCATGAGGTGGGTTTTTTCCTGGGGTTGCTTTGGGACCAAGCGCCTCAAATTATACAAGCTCCGACCGGGTCCCCTTCCTCCTGACTCTTATGTATTCGATTACTGTGTTATTACTGTTGATTTTAAAATGATTCAAAGGCCTGCACTGGCCGCCGACCTCAATTTCAAAATATGCATATCAGTTTCTGGGGAGGGGTGTGAGTGTATGAGTGGGATGGTATGGGAGCAGCACATTCCTGTGGTTTAAGAAGAATGTGCTGCTGCAAAATGTGCTGCTAACTTCAATGGAGTCATTGCAATCTGTGAAAAGGAGGTGACAAGTAAAAAAATAAGTAAATGGTCTAGCCCCAAATATTCTCATTGCCAATGTTGCGACAGGAATGTGTGAAATGGAACCATGGCAAAACTCAAATGAACAGAACTTTAACAGAACTTAGAACAGATTAAAAGCATGCAATTATATAAACAGTTACTGACATAATTACACAATGTCTGCACAATCATAAATTATAATAATAACAAAAAACTGAAATCCCTAGCAGTAAAGGAAGTAATAATTATAATTTTTAAAAAATCATAATAATACATGAAAATAATTATGACAACAATTATACTGACACAACTAAAGTAATATATGTAACAATAACAGAGTAACTTTAGTCTAAAAGCCCTCATTCAGCTCATGCATGACCATTGCCACTCCTGCTACTACCAGGTTGAGTATCCATTTTCATTGGCTCTTCTTTTCTCTCATTTTTTCTTTTTTTAATTTTTTCTAGAGCTCGCCTACATGACCTTCCAGCTCGCCTACATAACATTCCAAGTCCATCCCCAGAGAGCACTAGCAACTCAAAAAAATTAATGATATTCACTCCAATAAATAAACCTAGCAGACCACCAATCTCTCCTAGCAGAGCTTCTATACCGTATGTGTATTTAGTAGTTGTGGTGGTTACTTGAAAATCATCAAAAAATACATCAATGGACAAAAAATTGTCCTTGACATATTCAGCAGACATGTTTAATTCCTCCATTAGTAATTGCAGGTATTGTCCATTAGGGAAACTGGAATAGCTAGCAGTATGCTCATAATATTCAAAGTGGCATGGTAGAGGACAGTCAATTTCTTCAGGGTGAAACCTGTAGTGCTCTTGCAATAGACAGCATGCTTTACTAAATGTACAATTAGGAGTGGATGCGTAAAGACCAGGAGACCTATCAGGTTGAATGACACAGTTACATTTACTTCCTCTTGCTATATTTTCAGCAACAGCATTTTCTCTGCAGGCAAATTGAGAATATTGAAATTTGTCACTTGGAAAAAAAGGAAGATTCATGTCATCAATACATTTAGCTTCACTTGTCTCATCTCGTGTGGCCATTTTGCGTACTCCAACATCAACAGCAAAACCAGGTGGTACAGAAATACCATACAAGCTAGGCCTTGCAATATCTTTGCCATCGTGAATAACAAGCTTAACTCCCAACTTTCCACTGAACGATGGCCTTTCCTCTTGTTGTATATTCAGTACTAGCTTTAAACCATATCTTCTACCAGTGCTATTAGCAAGTTTATTAGTTCCATTAAATGTGAAGCAGATTCCAGCTGAGGTTAGTACTGGTTCAAATAAATCCTTGCACATCACGACGTCACTGTCAGCTCCATGCAAAAAGCCACAGTAATGTATAAACTCATTTACTGCCATTTCTGGACTTACAATATCCCATATTGTAGCATTTTGAATGCTATTTGAAAGAGAAGCAGTACATGTGTTAAGCAAATGGTCAATTTTTTTATTACTAGTAAATTGAGAGCTTTTATCTGCATTGTAAAGAGAGATAATAGCTTGATAAGTGGTATTTAGAAGAAAATCCGAATCATTCTTTTTCAAGTTGAGATTGCAGATGGTGACAGCTGGGAAGGGTAACCCAGTTTTGTCGTGAGACACAACAGTGATAGTAGACGCTGTTGGTTTGTCTACAAATCGCTTAGTGCTCAGGCCAATTAATACCAGGCAGCCTAAAACACATCCAGTAAAAAATAATGCCCATATTACCATTATTATTTTTTCAGGATTAGTGAGGCCAGATCTAGTTCGATCATCCTTCTTTGTCCGCTCGGGAAACACATGGCTTAATCCAGCAATGGTAATTTTCTTCTTGAAATACTTACTAACTTTGTCATAAGCATGGCCAGCACCATCAGAACACATTTCTACAAAAAAAGAAATGATGTAGGTATAATATCAAGTTGACAACTATGAACTGACTTGCTGCAGTGACGAGAGAGCGTGAACTGGAGAGCTCAGAGTCGAGAGATTTGCAGGACAACTGAAATGAACTTAAATAATTACCGGTAGACTATATATAACTTGAATAGGTCTAGTCTCAATGAATAATAAAAATTATTAATGATTCATCATAACAAGCGTAACAGTGTAAAAATGTTCCTATAATTGTTTTCACCACCTTGCAAGTACAGCTGGGTTCTTATTAAGACTTATGAAGGTTCTCTCTACCTTCTAATGCTTCCAGAAAAGACTTTAGACAGTATCTCTATGTTCTTTCGCTGTTAGAATGCTCATAACTTTGTCCCATGTGCAAACCACCATTTTGTTTGCCGTGACCACACCCACTTACGTAGCGTGGGCGGGTGGTTGCTAAGGCTTGTTATTTCTCCAATACAACATGTATAGAAGAAATGAAGTGTTGACATACAATCAAATACCGGTATATATATCGCACAAACTATGAAAATTGTTTTCTTATTTCAAAAATAGCTTTCTCCCAGGGATAAAATGATAATCTTTTAAACCTAAAAAGGAATGTCAAAAATTATTATCTATAAAAGGATTTTAATTAATAAACTTTGATAACAAGTAAGGAAACAAGTAAATAAAATTCTATTAGGTCTAAATAAGAAAAAGTAGGGTTGTCAAAAAATAAAAGAAACAAGGGGGTTGAGTTCAATAATAATAATAATTAATAGTTCATTATTAATATTAATTTAGTAACAAAAAATAATTTTTATAAAAATAATACAAAAATTTTAACCCTACTTTGCAGAAAATGATAATAGGCAGACTACAATATGAAATAAATGTAAATATAATCTTAAAAATATCCCTCTGTACCTCTTGATTGCTCTACTACATTGCAATGATGTAATTAATAATGATTATTGTGATAAATATAAATTAGCCTTTTCAGCTAGTATTAATTGATTGAATAAGTTAATGTCACCAAAATTAAAGCATCCAAATTATTAACAATTAATTTGCTACTGCCTTCTTTAATTTTTGTGATTCAGTATATAAAATTAAAATATTAATCTATAGATACTTGTTAGAAATCGTCATTGGACTCACCACGCTTGTGTAGGCTGGAACTAAGTAGTTGGGTTGTCATTCTTTCATTAAAATTTGTCATATTAAAGGAATTAATACTCCTTTATAAAATTATGCAAAGTAAGGTTGAAATTTTCATATTGTTTTTATGAACAATTATTTTTTATTACTATTATTAATCAAACTACTAATTATTATCTCAACCCCATTGTTGCTTTCATTTTTTGACAATCCTATACTTTTTCTTATTTGATAGAAATTTTTATTTATTATTATTTTATATCTCCAAAAAGGAGGGTCTTCACATTGACAGGAAATAGTGATGAAGTGGAGGAGTAGAATAATTTACAGTTTATAGCCAGCTAGCTGTCATTTAACGGAACAGAACATTAATGCCACACTGTACTGGCAAGAGAGTTGTACCATTGTAAAAGCAATATGCAGTAGTCTATTATGTGAATTTACACTAGCATGCTTATTGCTACACATGCATGGCTATTGGTGTACAGAAATGTAATGTCATGTACTGGTAAGTGGCGGTAACTATACAAATTAAGTACAAAAAAACTCATGATTGGGAGGCAGGAAAACAATATTCCATGAAATGCTTTGCAGAGAGAGGGAGGGAGAGAAAAACATGATGGAACCACAAAACACATCCCTAAAGAACATGGGCAAAACAAAAAATTTTTGGTATACTCAGTATTAATGGTAAGAGTGATAAAATTAATGAGTACAGTGTGATACTGTTCAGCAAATAAGTTATTTCCAAACAAATAGGAAAACCATGCATTGCATCTTGTCTGAGCATTGTTCAATAGACCAAATAAAAGAGCAGATTGACTGTAACGGACGGTAAACCGTAATGAAAAGAAGACAGAGGATACTTCATATGCACATTGCATGCATGCATTCCCTTTATTATGTCACACTCACTTAGTAGAAAATAGTGATAAAGTTGCATGAGCTAGGAAGGAATTTAAAAAAATTAATAGTAATAAAAGTGGAGGAGTATACATAACTACTACATTGTAGTTCCTTATAGGGCATGGGAGTTGTACCATTGTAAAAACAATTTTGGTAACAGATATACTGTGCATTGTACACAGAACTACTGATCTATCATGTGAACTGCTATCAGTGGAATTCCTTATTCTTGTTTGTCTCATAACTCTTATTTTATAACTCTAGGGCTGAGAATTGTTTGGGTGATGATTTGACCTTTTGATGTATAGATCTAGAGACATGCTGAAATAATATGTAAAATATGCAATAAGCATTGCTTCACTCTTCCCCCCTCTTTTTTTCACAGAACTGGTGAGCTAACAAATAGACTAGCCTCAGACACTGCTGTCATTTAAAGTGCTATCACTTAGAATGTCACAACATTATCTCATTACCCAACAACCAATCATATCAGTTGGTGTCAAGTTCTGAATTAATGCACCTCTCATTTCTGTCCTACTCTCAGTATTCCCTCTCATTGCAGCATTTACTATGGTATGAACCACAATAAATTTTAATCCCAATGAATATCATTAATGTAGTAACAGCCGGAATGTGTCTCATGAACAATAAAATAATAATATCACACTGATCATGCATAATAATGATGTTATCTACATCTACATGTACATGTGTAGTTTTGCTGAAGAGAGGCAGCAATCATTCATGTCGATGTTGACCACACACAGGAAATCTGCATCCAAATTTTTGATTCATCTGTACCCCAATAAGAGTAACAATTAATAGTTTACTTAATTTTAAAGCTATTTTTTTTTAAAAAAGATTGCAAAATACCTAGTAGCAGCAGACCTTACTATCTTATGTACTAAGAAAATATCAATAATCCAACAAAAATCAGAGTGATTATTATACATGATGTACATGCATGTGTACATTGTATGTTTTTTTTTAACTTTTTAAAATTTTATGATACCTTTCTCATCAGTGTCAACTCCTATTACTGGTATATTAAATAATGAATTATTATCTGACCATAACATATCTGGATGGTCTTCTGTGGGCTATGTCTCATGTGCTTCCTTCAGTTCATTTTCAGTGTCTGCATGAGTATTCTTATTGAGTTTCTTCAGTTCCAGTACCTTCCGGACCTCTCTAATAGATCAGCACACTCAGCAAATTCAATCTTAACAATGGCCAGTTCCTACAGGAGCCTCTCAACATCAAGAGAGTCTGCTGGTGAGGTTTCTGGGAGTGCTGTCAAAGTTTCTTCCTCAGCAGTTGTGGATACCTACATGTACATGTACAGTCCATATGTAAAGGAAAATGGACTATATAACATTACTCTAACTACACAATGTAATATACAATCAAGAGTAAATAATACTTAAAGATACAAATCATACATTTTTTAACGACCTGGGGGCGAAGCCCCCAGGTCGTTCCTATATTTGTTTTCCCCGCCACGCGATGTATGTATATATATTTATTTGTATGTCCACACTTTCATTTCTTCTATACACGTTGTATTGGAGAAATAACAAGCCTTAGCAACCACCCGCCCACGCTCCTTTACGTGAGTGGGTGTGGTCACGGCAAACAAAATGGCGGCTTACACATGGGACAAAGTTAAGAGCTTTCTAACAGCAAGAGAGCATAGAGATACCGTCTAAGCACTTCTCTAGAAGCATTATATGGTAGAGAGAACCTCTATAAGTCTTAATAATGACCAAGTTGTACTTGCAAGGTGGTGAAATCAATTATAGGAATATTTTTTACCCTGTTACGCTTGTTTGAAATACAACCTAAGAAGTCTAATGATTGCATTACTGTACAAGATGACTTACTGACGGGAGTAATATTTGGCAAATTTGCCTGTGGAAAGAAATTGGCGGATTTTATAGTGGCAATTTTGTGCCATGTGCCATTGAGCATGCTCAGTTTGAAACAAAATGGCAAATTCTATATTGGTGATTTCTTCATAGAACCGCCAATCGTCAATATTTATTCCTCGCCAATAAATCATCTTGTATGGTACACGTATTGACAAATGTATCATGAATTTTTATGAATTGTTTATTTCAGAAAAATTGTACACTAAAAATGGACATGCACATCTAATCTATTTTACCACAACATGTATTATACTGTGTACATGTAAGTTTATACATGTACATGTGCATGTACATTTAATTTTAATGATGCTATTAAAAGAGGATTGTCTCATTCCCTCTCATTCAGTATCACACCCTCTACCTGTGAGTTCTGTTCTTTATTTCCTTCTTCAATTGAAACCAGTAATGAGGTGGAGGCTGTTGAGAAGTGTTTTCTAATGATAGAGCAGATGTGCATTCTGTCTCTAAAATCTATTAAGATGACGGAGGAGACAAATATTTCATTTGATGGACTTTCAGGAGTATTTGCCCAAAATTACTAGAGTCAAGAGAGAGAGAGAGGGAGATAGAGAGAAAATGAAGATGATAAAGTGCGATAAACCAGAGATACATACTGTACACTAAATGCAACCCAAAATTTGTGAATTTCAATTACATGTACATGTGCATTATTCTTGCAATAATAATAGATGTACATGTATAATTATTCAATTACATTGTGTACATGGTTGTTTTGTGATTCCTCTTTCTTCTCAAAGGATGGCACTTTCTTTCTTAAAGTAGTCAATTCTCTTCTAACACTATACACCTCCTCGTATTCCTGGGCTCTGGTCACTTGCCCCTTAATTTAATATAATAAATGAATAAAATAAATAAAAAAATATTAATGCAATTTTAACCTTGTACTTGTATTAGACGATCAGCCAAAGCTGCACATTCCTTCTCTAGAGCTAAAACTTGTTTTTCTAACTTGTAACTGTCATCTTGGAGTCACTAAAAAATTAAGTGATTATCACATGAAAGTCATGTGATCTCGAGCAAGGTCATGTGACGTGTTTTGCTTACAATTAATTTGGAGTTTTTTACTTGTTGCCTTTTCATCAATTGATTGTACTTAATTTTCTCCATCCTAGAAATAAAATACATGTAAGGTGATCTTTTTCTTCTCACTCTCTTTCTCCTTTACTTTTCCTTTTTCTTGTTACTTTTTCAGTTTTTTAAAGATGCTTTCATCCTCAAAAAGAGCATCACAGCCTTCCTCCGATAAAAACTTATTTCTTTTTGAAAGTGCTATAAAAATACAATGTACATGAAAATAAAACTTTCATTACATTTTTGAATGTATTGATGCATTTATACCATGTAAAATGTTTGAGCCAATTCCGACTTAAATTTTTTGAGTTATGAACATTTTAAGAAATTTGCCAAAATCTAAAAAAATGCCCAAGGCTATAGCCCATGTTTTTTCAAAAAAATGGCTAAAAAATCACCCCAAATTTTTATTAAATTTTCTAATACATATGGATGTCCTTATGCTATGTAGAAAGTTTGAGCCAATTCCGGCTTAATTTTTTGAGTTATGAACATTTTAAGAAATTTGCCAAAATCTAAAAAATGCCCAAGGCTATATAGCCCATGCTTTTTTCAGAAAAATGGCTTAAAAATCACCCCCAATTTTTATTAAATTTTCTAATACACATTGATGTCCTTATGCTATGTAGAAATTTTGAGCCAATTTCAACTTAATTTTTTTGAGTTATGAGCATTTTAAAAAATTTGCCAAAATCTGAAAAATTTGCAAGGCTATAGCCCAGTAAAAAGAGAACGAAGCCCTCAAACAAATTTATTATAAATAAAGAAAAGAAATAAAACATGTAGGTTAAGGAAAAGCAAAACAAGGTTAAAAATATGTTAGGTTAAGTTAGAGACAAAAAAAGGAAATGACAAGGAAATAATAATAATAATAAAATAGCCCATGCTTTTTTCCAAAAAATGGCTAAAAAATTATCCCCATTTTTTATTAAATTTTCTGATACATATCGATGTCCTAATGCTATGCAGAAAGTTTGAGCCAATTTTGACTTAAACTTTTTGAGTTTTGAGCATTTTTAAAACCAATAATTACATGTACTGTTTAACTAGCTTCAATAACACTCAGTTTTTACATTTTGTTAACATAATAACAACAATAATATTATTACTTTGGTCATGTCTTCCATGTCTAACTTCAAGAGTTTGCTTTGACCTTCCCTCCAGTAGTGCAAGACCAACACGGAATATTACTTTAATCCCATCTATCAGGAATACAAGGTATGTCTTGTATACAAAATGCAGCATACTAGTGGAGAGTGAAGGCATGCAAAGAGAGCCAGGAACCAGGAACTAGAGTACATTGAAGTATGGAAACCCTAAAATAAATAAAATAAATGAAATAATAATAAATTAATAATTGTAGCTAGTAACATATACACACTGTACATCAATACAAGTACATGTAAATTAAGTTAGTAAAATCACTAAAGAGAGGACGTGGAAATGTACATTGTACACAATGTAGTTTTACCAAAAGAACACCTTTAATTTAATATCTCATTACTGCATGTATACTTGTATCTATGGTCTGACTATGCATATACATAGTCTCGCATTAGTCAGGTGGAGCCTGAATCATGGGTCAGGCTCCACACGAGACTGGTATAAAAATATATACATTCACTACTGTACTGCTGTACTGTGCTAATTTTAAAAAATTACCGACTAATGCTCTGTGAAATGAATGTCCAATCTTGGAAATAATTCCTAACAAAATATGAAATATGTCACTCAATCATTCTTAATCCTTTTCCTCACCTCAACCAGAAGTTCTCACCACGCCCCTCTAAATTTTCTAGACTAGCACTGTGTATTAAATAAGGCTATACTATACTTTGTTGAAGTTTACGTAAGCGAAGGGGCGGGGTGAGACTACATTCTTCTTGTAATGTTTTGTTTTACTTAATAAGAGAAAAGACTCCAGAGAGAAAAGTTAGAGAGAAATAGGAAGAAGCACAATTATATAACTGATCAAGTGATCATAGTTTACAGGAAGTACATTCCATGCACTACATTACAATAACACAATAATGATAACAATAATACAATAATAATACATGTAATGATGATTAAAATAAGATCGATACATTACACTTTTAAATCAATTTTGTTGCATTCATGTATGCACTAGTTTTTTGGCTCTGATTAAGCCAGGGACGTCTCTTATTCAGTCAGGGGGCGTCTCTGATTCAGCCGGGGGCATCTCTGATTCAGCCGGGGGCGTCTCTGATTCAGTTGGGGGCATCTCTGATTCAGCCGGGGGCGTCCCTGATTCAATCGAGGGTATGTGTGCGATAGTCAGGCAGAATGAATTAGAATTTGATTTAGCTGACCCTCCTAAATTGGTCTTTTTTCTTTTTAGCTGAAAACAATTTTTGAGTCCATCCACACAGAGCATTAGCAGCTCAAAAAAATTAATGATATTCACTCCAATAAATAAACCTAGTAGACCACCAATCTCTCCCAGCAGAGCTTCTACACCATATGTGTATTTAGTAGTTGTTGTAGTTACTTGAAAATCATCAAAAAAAACATCAATGGACAAATAATTGTCCTTGAAATATTCAGCAGACATGTTTAATTCCTCCATTAGTAATTGCAGGTATTGTCCATTAGGAAAACTGGAAAAACTAGCAGTATGCTCATAATATTGAAAGTTGCATGGCAGAGGACAGTTGATTTTTTCAGGGGGTGAAACGTGTATTGCTCCTGCAATAGACAACATGCTTTACTAAATGTACAGTTAGGAGTGGATGTGTAAAAACCAGGAGGCCTATCAGGTTGAACGACACAGTTGCATTTGCTTCTTTTTGCTATATTTTCAGCAACAGCATTTGCCCTGCAAGCAAATTGAGAATACTCAAATTTGTCACTTGGAAAAAAAGGAAGATTCATGCCATCGATACATTTAGCTTCATTTGTCTCATCTCGTGTGATCACTTTGCGTACTCCAACATCAACAGCAATACCAGGTGGTACAGTAAGACCATACAGGTTAGGCCTTGCAATATCTCTGCCATCATGAACGACAAGCTTAACTCCCAACTTTCCATTGAAAGATGGCCTTTCCTTCTTTTGTACATCCAGCACTAGCTTTAGACCATATCTTATACCAGTGCTATTAGCAAGCTTATTAGTGCCATTAAATGTGAAGCAGATTCCAGCTGAGGTTAGTACTGGCTCAAATAAATCCTTGCACAACACAACGTCACTGTCGGCTCCATGCAAAAAGCCACAGTATTGTATTAACTCATTTACTGCCCTGTCCGGATTTACAATATCCCATATTGTAGCATTTTGAATACTATTTGAATGAGGAGCTGTACATGTGTTTAGCAAGTGGTTCTTTTTTTTAGTACTATTAAATTGATAGCTTTTATCTGGATTGTAAAGAAAGTTCATAGCTTGATAAGTGGTATTTAGAAGAAAATCTGAATCATTCTTTTTCAAGTTGAGATTGCAGATGGTGACAGCTGGGAAGGGTAACCCACTTTCATGACTAGACACAACAGTGATAGTAGATGCTGTTGGTTTGTCTCCAAATCGCTTAATGCTGAGGCCAATTAATACTAGGCAGCCTAAAACACATCCAATAAAAAATAAAACCCATATTACCCTCCTTTTTTTTTTGACTGAAGCACATGTTTTAACCAAGTAACGGTGATTTTTTTGGATAGATCTACATCCTTGAAGCAACTAGTAGATTTAGGATCTGCGTGATCCGAAGAACTCATTCTTTTTATGTAGGCAAACAGTTAACAACCTTGAGCCAAAATAAATATCTTGCTATTAAGGCCGTCCCGCTGTTGTCAAATTATAATAGTACTATGAGATGATAGACTAATTATAATCATATCAAAAAGGGGAGGGATATGATGATATGATCATAATGAATGCAGGAAATAGTGATCAAGTGGAGGAGTAGAATAATTTACAGTTTATAACAGCCAGCTAGCTGTCATTCAACGGAACAGAACAGTCCAATAACATTACTGCTACATTGTACTTCTCCTATGGTAGGTAGGGGAGTTGTACCATTGACATTGTAAAAGCAATGTACCAGGATATCCCTGATCTTAGAGTGAACACAACATGCTTATTGCTACATCATGTATTTCTCAGTGACTACCCTCCTCTCTCTCTGCACAACATTTCATGTCATATTGCTTTCCTGCCTCCCAATCATAAGTTTTTTGTACTTTATTTGTAAAGTTACATGAAATCTCATTTCTGTACACCAATAGCCATGCATGTGAACCACAAAACTCATCCCTAGAGAACATGGGCAGAACAAGAAAGTTTTGATAATAATAGTAAGAGTAATGAATGGGTATAGATCTACAGTGTGATATTGCATAGCAAATAAGTCACATTCAAACAAATAGGAAAACCATGCATGCATTGCATGGCATAAATGATTGCTGCCTCTCTTCAGCAGAACTACATGTACATGTAGATAACATCATGATATTAGTGTGATATATAATAATTATATAGTTCATGAGGCATCCAGACCCCCGTTAACTAGATTAGTGATATTCATTGGGATTAAAAAGTTATTTTCATTCATACCATAATAAATGCTGCAATGAGAGGAAATACTGAGAGTATAGGACAGCAGTGAGACATACATTAATCCAAAACATGATGCCCATTGATATGATTTGTTTTTGTGTAACGAGCTAGTATTGAGACATTCTATAGTGAGAGCATTTCAAATGACAACAGGGTCTGAGGCTAGTCTATTAGTTAGCTCACCGATTCTGTGAAAAAGAGGGAAGGGAAGAGAGAAGCAATGC
>NW_003547514.1:15050-17370 GCF_000090795.2 Amphimedon queenslandica | reverse complement strand
GAATATGGATACAACTTCACTTTTAATGAGTCTGATAATAGCTCAAGGCTCACTTTTCATTTGAATGCATCTGAGAGCATTAATGTTGTGTGCAAAAATGGAAATGTAAATGACAATAGAACTACAAATATCACAGATTCAGGTAAGAATTGAAGTAGTTTTAAAAGTAAATTATCCTTCAATAGGTTATAATGCAAAAGCTCCAACAAACTTAACAACAACCTTCAATGCAAGTGGAGTTACTTTAGAATGGGAAGACACTGGACATAACTGTACTTCTACTGTGTATAATGTGACACTTAATAGTGCATCAACCAGTGAATTGACCTATCATAATACTAGTGACACAACCATATTTATAAACTCAAGTGAACTAAACACAGCAGAAATCTATGCATACACTGTTAGAGGATGGAATGGACAGCAAAGTAACGTCAGTGAACCATTCACACTTGGTAAAGAATATAAGCTCAGTAACATGTACCTAATTTTGATTTGTAGCTCCTCATGAAGTGATGAATGTTACAATAGATACAACTAATACTACTGATCCTTGTAAGAATGATAGTTGCTGTGCTGATGTGACACTGAATATAATACTGGTGAGATACAATGAATAATCCATACATGTATTTCAACAATTCATAGGAGTCACTAGACCCATATGTGAAGCATCCAGATCAGTACTACAACATATCATACAATTCCAATACTGAAAATATACCAGTACCATATGAAGTAACAGAGTATGGTGAAACAGAATGGACTGGATCAGGATTAAAATACAATGAGACCTACTGCTTTACAGTCATACCAATAAATGATTTTAGCACAGGAGAGCCAAAAGGTATGTTGTGTGTGTAATAGTTTATATATTGAGCACTTTATGTATGCAGATAATGATACCACTACTGAATATCCATGTGAATCACCAGGAAATGGTGGTGATAATGGTGATGATAATCCAAGTAATAATGATACAGGATGGATTGTAGGATCTGTTATAGGAGGAGTGGTTTTAATAATAATACTCTTAGTAATGGGCATAATATATATAAAATGTATCCAAAGATGAGGAAACAAATTAAAAACAGACAATACTTGTGCTTACACAGTTTGCGTGAATTAATGAACGAAATTTCTTGCTGTTTTGTTATAGTTTCTAATTAACTAATAATAATAATAATTTGAGGGTGTCACAATAACTCATATGTGGCATAATTGGGTTGATCATAAACATCTAGTCTAATAACTATGCGTGAATTTATAATAAAGAAAATTAGAAAATGAAAATGGTGAAGCTCAGGAGCAATGGAGCAAGAGTTATTGGAGTCATAATAGGATTATATATTGTGTAGCAAAGTGACATGTGATCCTTTTATAAACATTGGATCTTTTATCAGTTATTGTAAATAGTAAATTAACAAGGAACTTGGTAATTCAAACCACTAGTTTTACAATAAGCTACAGCAATTGTTTAATCCAACTATGCTACTCAATACTGTTGCATTACTATTAGGAGTGGAACTTATTCTTCTCTACTCTGGATTGGCAGGTAAGCAATTAAACTATTTTATAATTATTATACACTATTCATTTTATACAGATGGTGCTTTCACTAACTTTCAGTGTACTGATGAGCCAGTATGTGCAGGGGGGTCAGTGTATATTCCCGCCGTTTAAATTTCCAAATGTTTGAGATTTAGATATTATGGTAACTACTCAATAATCTAATGTCTAAACAATTGACATTTTGCAAGTTATGAGTAAAATAATAATTTCATAAATCCTAATAAATTTAATTTTTGTAATTAAAATGGTGATGCCAATAACTATATGTACAAAACATTTTGTAATTTTACAATTGGTGTTTTAGGAGTAAAATTCAGTTGCATAAATATTTAGAACATTGGATTTGTAATTTTAGTTCTGAATTTGCAAATTTCCAAAGTTACATATTGTCTCATTCAAGAAAGTCAAGCATAAAATAATATTTTCAAAAATCCTAAAAATTGAATGTTTGCAATTAGAATGATAATGCCAATATGCCATAGTGCATTATATTGTGTAATTTTACAGTTAGTATTTGATGTTCAAATTTCAATAATATGAAGATTTTAAACTTTGGATTTTTAATTTTAGCTACAAAGTTCCAAATTTCATAATTGCTTCGTCCAAAACAGACATGCTTAAAATAATACTTTCAAAAATCCTAATAAATTAAATTATTGTAATTAAAATGATGATGCCAATAAACAAAGTTCAAAATATTTTGCAGTTTTACAGTAAGTATTTTAAAAATAAATTTCAATTACATAAG
>NW_003547514.1:1826-13555 GCF_000090795.2 Amphimedon queenslandica | reverse complement strand
GTATATGCATAATAGGTTATTATGCAAAAGCACCGACAAACTTAACAACAACCTTCAATGCAAGTGGAGTTACTTTAGAATGGGAGGACACTGGGAATAACTGTACTAATTTTACTGAGTATCAAGTGACTGTTATTAGTTGTTCATGTACATCAACCAGTGTATTGATGTATAATACTACTGAAACAGCCTTACATATAAACTCAAGCGACTTATTAGAAAATATAACCTATACATACATTGTTAGAGGGTGGAATGAACAGTAAAGCAACAGCAGTGAACCATTCACACTTGGTAAGAACAATGTGTACATTTGTAGCTCCTAGCTAAAGAGATGAGTATACAGAGTATTACAATAAATACAACTAATACTACTGATCCTTATAAAAATAATAGTTGCTGTGTTAATGTTACACTGAATATATAATACTGAATATATGACTGTTTTGAGCTAAATAAATTATGAAAAATGATGCCTCTTTTAGATCTAAGCTATAGATATAGATGAGAAATGAGAATTAAGAATTGGACCACAATTTTATGTATAAATACTAATGCACTAAGGAAAACAAAGTTAGTGTATAAGTCTGTGCATAATACATACTGCTAGACTATAGCTTACAGGAAATTCATACAAGTATAACAAGAAAACATAATTATCAAGTCAGGCATCTGTATCTAATCCAAGTATCAATATTATCAAGTATAAGTATATAAAGCTTGTTTGGCAAGATCTATAGATTCAACAATCAGTACAGGCAAAAAGAGTAGGAGGGGCTGTTCAGCTAAATTCACTTCCTGTCCTGCTTACATAAAATCTATAAATAGATCTAGATCTATATATCCTATGTGTGTGTTTACTTTACATACCAAAACAAAGGTGTTTAATTTCATGCTGCAAAACATGTATATATTTAGCCAATTGTACCACATCACAGTTATGTTAGGAATGAATACGCAATGAATGGGTGGGTATGTGAACAGGAATCTGACCTGTCCCTTATAGATATGAATATACTCAAGTGATTGTTTGTGCTATATACTGGAGTGATTGTTTGTGCTTTTTGTTCAGTTCAGCCATTGGGATGATGATGGCTTCAGCTCTGCTATTAGGGCTCATACTAGTCTGCATTGGGATGACAGGTAAGCCTTTGATACCATTCAAACATTAACATCATGACTGTGTAAAACCATTTGATAATAATATACTATTCATTTTTATACAGATGGTGCTATCACTAACTTTACATGCACTGATGGGCCAGTATGTGCAGGGGATAGAATAGAATGCAACTGCACAACAGATACTGGTACTTTAGAATGGTCTATAAGCTACAGTCTAGTAGATACTTCAATGTGGAGCCAAATCCTAAGTGTTCTATTCAATAAAGCTAAAACAAATGAAGAATATCATTATGGTTATGATTTCACATTTAATACAACTTATACTGGTCTAAACACTTCAATACTGACCTTTAATCTTAATCACTCTGAGAGTGTACTCATTGAATGTGCAAATGGAAATGTGACTCATGAAATGAACACAATAGTTACTGATTTAGGTTAGTGTACGCATACAATAATTAGGCAATCTTATTTTGTTAAGCTTAAATATATTACAATGTAAAAATGGCAATGCAGGGTATGATAAAACTGCATACGAGTTATGCATGTAAAATGCATGTTTTGAAAGAATAAACAAATATGTTAGTTACCCTTTTCAATGTTTTGTATATGCATAATAGGTTATTATGCAAAAGCACCGAGAAACTTAACAACAACCTTCAATGCAAGTGGAGTTACTTTACAATGGGAGGACACTGGGAATAACTGTACCTCTACTGTGTATCAAGTGACTGTTATTAGTTGTTCATGTACATCAACCAGTGTATTGATGTATAGTACTAATGACACAGCCTTACATATAAACTCAAGCGACTTATTAGAAAATGTAACCTATACATACACTGTTAGAGGATGGAATGAGCAGCAAAGTAACAACAGTGAACCATTCACACTTGGTAAGGATATACAGTTCAACAATGTGGTTTACATCTAATTTTAATTGAATATTTTATTATACAGGTAATGATGCAATTAATTTTCAGTGTGAATCACTGCAAAATAATAATGGTACAAGACAATGGCTCATTATTACTTTATTTTTGAATTTTTACTAGATCTAGGCACTCCTAGCTTCAATTTTACTATTATTGCAAATGGTACTGCTGATGATTGCAGTGATAGTTGTTGTGCTAATATCACAATTTCTATACAACTGGTAAGTATAATAAAAACAAAATTTAATGTACATAAGAACTGTAGGCATTGAACACTTCAGACCCACAATATACAAATCTAAGCTATGATATATCATATGATTCCATCACTGTTAATAATAAATCAGTGGTAACAAATGAAGGAGAATGGAACAAGAATATGCAACTACCTCGTAATGAAACACACTACATTAATTCTGAACAGGCAAAAAGTATGTAATAAAATCTGCTTTATATGTAGTGTTTTTATATCGAAAATTTTGTAGATCAATGTAGAATGATGATTTCTGAATGTAATTCTACTTGCTCTAATCCAATTGAAAAATCAAATCAAGGCTATATTGTAGCAATTTCTATATTAATCATAATACTACTACTACTAGTTTTAATAATAGCTTGCTGCCTTTTTAAAATATTTTTTCCTGCTAAGTTTAATCAAATAATAGACAAGATCAAGAAAGGTAAAAAGTTATTTAAGAGAAGAGAACAAACAGAATAATTTATGACTAACATTCCTTTTCTACTATTACATTAAACTATTATACAATAAACTATTTTTTATCATTATTTTACATATTTTTAATTAAACTTAATAAGATTTTAGCATTTTAGACTAGATCTATCACAAATTGATTGAATGGGTGGATGTAGATAACCATGAATTCACTTGTCATATTCATCCAGAGGCAGTGATTGCATTTTGTTTGTTATGCATTTTAGTTAAATTGTTATTGTAAACATGAGAGACTCTCCTTTGTTACTTCTACTTCACACTTGGTTGGCAGGTAAGAGCTACATGCAGTAAAGTGAATACTGTGAACAATATGTAGTTGGTGCTGTCACTGCCTTCAGTGAGACTGTATGTGCTGGAAATACAGTAAATTGCAACTGCACCACAAGTACTGGAACAGTAGAGTTGAACATTCTTTGAGCAGTAGTACTGTATGACTATCAGCATGATAATTCTTGGCTGTGTATGCAATAAGCTATGTCTCTGTTTACATACCAAAGGTGTTTAATTTCATGCTGCACAGCACATGCATATATTTAGCCAGTTTGTATCAAGGCACAGTTAAGTTAGGAATAATTATGCAATAAATGGGGGGGTATGTGTCACTATGTGAAAAGGAAGCTGATCTGTCCCTATAGATATGAATATACTAAAGTGATTGTTTGTGCTTTATGCTGAAGTCATTGTTTGTGCTGTTTTCAGTTCAATTCAATTGTGTGGAGTAATAATGGCTTCAGCTCTGCTATTAGGACTCATACTAGTCTGCACTGGGTTGACAAGTAAGCCATTGATGCCATTCAAACATTATCAGGTAACATTATGATTGTGTAGGTGGTGATGTGACATACTTTCAATGTACTAATCATAATAAAAGTGTGTGTGCTGGAGACAGAGTGGAGTGTAACTGTACAACAAGTACTGGAGCAATAGACTGGAACATCAGTTATACAGTACTAGGATCCAGTAGTCAGAGCTGGATACATATTCCAACAGTACATTTGCATACATCTCTAATGTCTGATGAAAAACATGGATACAATTTTACTAAGTTAAATAAAAGCTCAATTCTCAGTTTTTATTTGAATGCATCTGAGAATATATCTATTGTATGTCGAGATGGCAATGACGTAGTCAATGAAACCAGCAACTCATCAATGATAATTTTTGACTCAGGTTAGGCATATAAGCACTTCTACCATGCCACCTTGCGATTGACCAATCAGATTGCAGTATTGGAGGTCAATTATTTTTCATATTAACCTAGCTCGTAAAAATATAAACCTATCTCGTTAAATAATTAATTGATTGGCAGTTTGGTACTCTACGCTTATGCTCTAATTAGTCCATTTGTCAAGTTTGGTTGATTCTTTACTGGCCTAGCCTGTTAGATATGTTGTATGTATGTCAACTGTGGTCTTATTATCAGCAGCTGGTAGTTGTTTTTCAAGTGTCATGGTAGAAGTTGGTTATACACCTCGGTATCGGTTTCTATGGCATTTATTAACCTCGCGACTGCGTCGCTCGGTTAATAAATACCATAGAAACCTCTACCTCGGTGTATAACCTATACTTATAAACTCAAGTGACTTATTAGAAAATGTAACCTATACATACATTGTTAGAGGATGGAATGAACAGCAAAGCAACAACAGTGAACCATTCACAACTGGTAAGAATATAATATATATCTCAATAACACTATAATCTATTACAATAGCTGATACAACTAGCACTATTGATCCTTGTAAAAATAATATTTGCTGTGCTGATGTTACACTAAATACAGTACTGGTAAAATATAGATGAGTACTTCATAAATTAAGTTAAACCAACAATTCCTATAGGTATCATCAGACACATGCTCAAAGCATTCAAGCCAGTACTACAACAATTCCATTACTGGAAATATACCAGTAACTGAATCAAAGATAGATAACAGTGAGACCTATTATGTAACAAACACACCAAAAACCAGCTTTAGTCCAAGTATGTTGTATGCGTAATAGTTTATACATTGAGTACTTTATATACAGGTAATGATCCAATGACTAGCCAGCCACCAGGAAATGGAGATAATAATAATCTTGGTCGTATCACATGCATTATATTAATAGTAGTATTGTCAATGCTACTATTATTAATAGGAGGAAGTTTAATCATAGTGTGCATAATAGGTCTACTTCACCAAAAAAAAAGAAAAGCTCAAGTCTTAAATCGAAATCTGAGAGTTACAAAAAAAGAATAAAAATTTTTATTATTTTTGTTATTAAAAACATGAGAGTAAACACTTATAATTTCATTTTTAAAGTAATAATAACAATATTAATAATAATATTTCATTTGCATCGCTACAGTGCAAAATTGGGTGGATGTACAGTCATTGACGTGTGATGATCATTCATATTGATTGAATTCACTTGTTGATATTCATATTCATCAAGAGGGAGTGATCACATTTTTGTTTGTTATGCATTTTAGTTAAATTGTTATTGTAAATATGAGAGCTAATTACATTTACATAGGACACATTAACAATGTAGCCAATAATAGGAGCAGTAGAGAGGGAAGCTGGTAGACTCCATTCAAGACCAATAGAACTCTCAGTAATATAAGTGACTGTTATATCAGCTGGAGGACTTGGAGGATCTACAAATAATTATTTTAAAAAGTAAAAGCAAATAATTTGACATTAATTATGCATATTATCTTACTAATAAACTGTATCCCACATTCTTTATAACTTCCACTGAGTCCATCAGCACATCTAATACTGAATCCTTCCATTGAATTCCCAGCCACTATACTAATGGACAATGTAGATATGGTTGGATTCCAACCGACTAGTGTCGTTTGTATCGATCCAATATTGTAAGTTTCTCCTAAGTCAGAGTTAATGGAGTAAGACTTTATGTGGGCCCCATTCCTCAACCAGACAATGACATTACTCGATACTTGACAAGTTGCTGTTAAATTAGTACTGGAACAAAGCTGGGGCCCTGGACAATCCAAAGAAACACCAGCTGCAAAAGTGAATCACAAATTAATAAGATCATACATCAACTTGATAAGCTAACCTGAGGTTGATAGAAATTGTAGTAGTGTCAAAAAGAGAAAATACAACTCCATAGTATAATATGTAAGTATAATATGTTTGTATGATTTCCAACTAGCTTTTGGTGCAGCTGCTTTTATACATGCAGAATTGATGTAGATTTACTATAGGTTGACAATTAAAGGTTAAAATAACTTCCATTCCATTGACTATTCTGAGCTAAATAAATTATGAAAAATGCTGCCTGCTCCAGGTTTAAATCTAATGCTAGATTTAGATGAGAAATGAGAATTAAGAATTGGATCACAAATTTTAAGGTATAAAATACTTTTAAGGGGAAAAATACTTTATGGTTAATCAGTACAGAGCAAAAAAGAATGGGAGGGGCTCTTCAGCTGAATTCACTTCCTGTCCTGCTAATATCTATGCAATAAGCTGTGTCTCTGTTTACATACCAAAGGTGTTTAATTTCATGCTGCACAGCACATGTACATGTATATATTTAGCCAGTTGTATCACGTTAGGAATGAATACACAATGAATGGGTGGGTATGTGACCAGGAATCTGATCTGTCCCTTATGGATATGAATATACTGAAGTGATTGTTTGTGCTTTATGCTGAAGTGATTATTTGTGCTGTTTTCAATTCAATTCAATTGTGTGGAGTGATGATGGCTTCAGCTCTGCTATTAGGACTCATACTAGTCTGCACTGGGTTGACAAGTAAGCCATTGATGCCATTTGAACATTATCAGGTAACATTATGATTGTGTAGGTGGTGATGTGACTGGATTTCAATGTACTAATGGAAGTGTGTATGCTGGAGACAGAGTGGAGTGTAACTGTACAACTAATACTGGAGCAATAGACTGGAACATCAGTTATAGAGTACTAGGATCCTGCAATCAGAGCTGGATACCTGTCACAGAAGTAAAATTGCATAGATCTCGTAATTCAGCTGAAAAATATGGATACAACTTCACTTATAATAAGTCCAATAATAGCTCAATGCTCACTTTTCATTTGAATGCATCTGAAAGCATTAATGTTATGTGTAAAAATGGAAATGTACATGACAATAGAACTACAAATATCACAGATTCTGGTAAGACTTGAAGTAGTTTTGAAAGTAAATGGATGTTGTTCTTTAATAGGTTGTTATGCAAAAGCTCCAACAAACTTAACAGCAACCTTCAATGCAAGTGGAGTTACTTTAGAATGGGAGGACACTGAGAATAACTGTACTTCTACTGAGTATAATGTAACTATTTATGATAGTACATCAACCGGTGTATTGACCTATTGTACTAACAAGACAACCATATTTATAAACTCAAGTGAACTAAACACAGCAGAAGTCTATACATACACTGTTAGAGGATGGAATGGACAGCAAAGTAACATCAGTAACCCATTCACACTTGGTAAGGATATATGCATGGATCAATATTATGTACCTATTTTTGATTTTGTAGGTTGCATTAATGTGATAAATGTCACTATAATAAATGTAAATACAACTAATGCTACTGATCCTTGTAAGAATGATAGTTGCTGTGCTGATGTTACACTGAATATAATACTGGTGAGATACAATTAATAATTCATTACACATGTTTTTTGACAATTCACAGGAATTATCAGAATCAGATACAAGTTTGAAGTATCCAATCCAGAACTACAGCATATCATACCATTCCATTACTGAAAATATACCAGTAACATATAAAGTAACTGATTATAATATGTGACTGTAATTGACAAAAGGTATCTTATGGCGGATAATGAAATTCGTCTTTATAGTGAAAAAATTCCAACTTCCTGTGCTCCATTGATAAAAAAAATTATTGCATATTATAAATTATTGCACTTTATGAGAACACCCACAAGTTGATATTTTTTAATTATAATGATGAATTTAGTAATCCGTCAAATGGTACCTTTTATAGTTTCGTGCAACAGTGTTAATGCCTGGAGTAGTACTAAAATACAATGAGGCCTATTGCCTTACAGTTACACCAATGAATAATTTCAGCACAGGAGAGCCAAAAAGTACGTTATATGAGTAATAGTTTTATATATTGAGTAGGGTATTTTATATGTACAGATGTTAGCATAACGATTGATGAATATCCATGTCCATCATCAGAAAATACTGAAAATGGTGGCTTAAGTGCAGGAGCAGTGGCCGGAATTGTCATTGGAGCCATAGCTATCATATTTACACTAATTTTAGTAGCTACCATATATTAGCTATATACAAATACAGATAAATAATATTATTTTATTTAAGTAATTTTTAAATTTATTATGTACTAAGAGTACATCATATGTAAAAAATGAATTGCTAAAGATGAATGTCTTACAAGTGATATATATTCATAATTTATAGTAAAAATAAATTGAAATATTACTTATACAACAATGCACTATCATTATACAAAATTTTAATTAAAATGACACTGTCAACTTATGATTATTTTCAATACACTTTCTCCACCAATTATACAGCACATATAGACAGATTGCTATTACAAAAAATCATCATAAATGCACATTATTTTTAATTGATTGGATTAACAATGCAACTGCTGTGTGCTATACCAAAAACACTTTAATTCAAATTCTACAGCATGTGACATTTCATGTTTTGTCATATATAAATGAATAAATAAACCAGAATATGCTGTGAATATGTAGTGATTTGGAACGTTAACAGCCTTTGTTCTGTTATCATAACTCCATACTACTTTGTGCAGTAAGGCTCTGGTAATGTGATTGAATTTCACTGCATTAATGCGGCTGGAGGCTTGCCTCAGCCTCTTGAATGTTTTTGTGTATGCTAAAATTATTCATGCATTACTATTTGTGATGTAATTATTATTCATACCTGTTTGTTGGTATAAATAGTGACATTTTTGTACATTGAGGGAGTGAAAAACATTCTGATAAGGAATTAGAGAGATTGCTGGTTGGGCAAATTGATTGCGTTATTATTCATCCAGTTATGCTACTCAATACTGTTGCATTACTATTAGGAGTGGAACTTATTCTGCTCTACTCTGGATTGGCAGGTAAGCCATTAAAACTATTTAATATCTACACACTACTTATTTTATACAGATGGTGTTATCACTAACTTTCAGTGTACTGATGGGCCAGTATGTGCAGGGGATAGCATAGAATGCAGGTGCACAACAGATACTGGTACTTTAGAATGGTTCATAAGTTACAGCCTAGTAGAACCTTTAAAGTGGAACCTAATCCCAGTAGTTTCGTTTTTTAGAAACAAAACTGAGTCTGAAGGATATTATGGTTATAATTTCACATTCAATACAACTTATACAGGTCTGAACACTTCAATATTGACCTTTAATCTTAATCACTCTGAGAGTGTACTCATTGAATGTGCAAATGGAGAAGTGATTCATAAAATGAACACAACAGTTACTGATTTAGGTTAGTGTACACATCCAATAAGCAATTGCATTTTGTTATATTACAATGTAAAAATGGCAATCAAGGTACAATGACCCTGCAATAATCCCACAAGAGTCATGTAAATGCATGTACACAAGTTGTTTTGAAAGTAAAAAAGAACAACTGAATATGTTACCCTTTTCATTTTCAATGTTTTGTACATCAATAATAGGTTATTATGCAAAAGCACCGACAAACTTAACAACAACCTTCAATCCAAGTCGAATTACTTTAGAATGGGAGGACACTGGGAATAACTGTACTTCTACTGTGCATCAAGTGACACTTAATGCTACAATGACCAGTGAATTGACCTATCATAATACTAACAAGACAACCATATTTATAAACTCAAGTGAACTAAACATAACAGAAGTCTATACATACACTGTTAGAGGGTGGAATGAACAGCAAAGCAACAACAGTGAACCATTCACACTTGGTAAGAACAATGTGTTCAGCACTTCAGCTCAATAACATGTACCTAATTTTAATTTGTAGCTCCTCAAAATGTGATGAATGTTACAATAAATACAACAAACACTAGCATTCCTTGTAAGAATGATAGATCCAGTTGCTGTGTTAATGTTACACTGAGCATAATACCGGTGAAATATAATTATTATTTCACTATACATGTTTTTCAGCAATTTATGTAGGTATCACCAGATACAGTTAAGCATCCAAGTCAGTACTACAACATAACATACACTTCCAATACTGGGAATATACCAGTAACATATGAAGTAACTGACTACAATGAAACAGAATGGACTGAATCAGAATTAAAATACAACGAGACGTATCACTTTACCATTATACCAATCAATAACTTCAGCACAGGAATGCCAATAAGTATGTTTTGTGTGTAATAGTTTATATATTGAGTACTTTATACATAGAAAGTGATATAACGACTTCTCAATATCAATGTCAACTATCAGGAAATGGTGGTGACGGTGGTGATCATAATAGAAGAGTTGCCTTAAGCCATGGAATATTAGCAGTAATCATCATTGCAATCTTTTGTACAATTCCAGGAATAATATATGTAGTAGTAGGTATAATATTAGTAATATTGAACTGTATTTACAGACGTTGGTAAAAAACTAGATCTATTATATGTGTAATAAACTTTAATTATATTGAATAAGATGTTATCATAATAATAATAACAATAATGGCCCGGGACTAAAACTATTATAGGACTGCACAAAAACACATTGGACACCATTGAAAGGAATCATTCTGGCGATGTGTCTTGATACTTAATAAAATGTGTCTCCAATTGTAACATTTATGTGTAAGGAATCTCTCACTGTACATTTGGGTACTACACAAGATTGAACTAGATCTATTACAATTATGCACGTACCTTTTAACTATGCAACTGGCCAACTGCACACAAAAAATGCTTCAATTCAAACTGAATAGCATCGTTCGCATGTATAATTTGCAGGTTGTGCCATATGTTATGAATAAAAAGAAATGGGTGAGAATGCCAAATGGGACTTGTTGTGAATATATTGTAGTAGGGTATATTTGTTTGCTTTCAATTCAGTTCAACCATTGGAGTGATGATGGCTTCAGCTCTGTTATTAGGACTCATGCTAGTCTGTGCTGGGTTGACAAGTAAGCCATTGATGCCATTTGAACATTATCAGGTAGAACATTATGATTGTGTAGGCGGTGATGTGACACACTTTCAATGTACTAATGGAAGTGTGTGTGCTGGAGACAGAGTGGAGTGTAACTGTACAACTAATACTGGAGCAATAGACTGGACCATCAGTTATAGAGTACTAGGATCCAGTAGTCAGAGCTGGACTACCTCAACAGTTATGTTCAATAAAGGTAGTAATACTAATAATGATACAGAATATGAATACAATTTCACTTATGATGAGATAAATAATAGCTCAAAGCTGAACTTTTATCTGGATTTATTTAAGAATATTTCTATTGTATGTCAAAATGGGAACAAAATAGTCAATGAAACTGCAGAAACTGCAATAATAATCATCACCGACTCAGGTACATGTGTTTAAAGTAAAAAAGATGTAAATACCAAAAAATGCCAAATGTTTTGTATGCCAAATTTTTTGGTATCTATGGCATTAATCATACTTAGGGCCGTAGATAATGATACGACTACTGGATATCAATGTCAATCATCAGGAAATGGTGGTGATAATGGTGATGATAAACCAGGATGTAATACAGGATGCATTGTAGGATCGGTTATAGGAGGATTTTTTTTAATGATAGTCATAATAGCCGTAATCATAGCCATAATCATAATAGTCACATGCAGAATAGGATATAAAAGAGAAGGTTCAATGATAAAGAAACAAATTGATAAGAAAGAACAGCTGCGTAGATTATGTGAATTGATGGACAATATTC